>NW_021163230.1:130000-267053 GCF_004324835.1 Dendronephthya gigantea | reverse complement strand
TAAGCCTTCAGGTGTCAGTAAATTGTTAGATCGAACAGAGCGAGGACGCTAAACAAACTTTACTAAATTCTATTCTATTCAAGTTGGTGTGCGCTAACCAAATTTATTCTGCTGTATTGCAAGATCAGGTGTTATTCATGCATGTATGAATTCATGATTATGTAATTTGCGCGCATTCTATAATCTGTGTGATCCCTTTCTAAATTGTGTACTTCGAACCCGTAACTCATAACCCATTAGCTAATTGATATCGCATACCCCCAACCATACCATGTTACGCTATAAAATGGCACATAAAAACATACCACAATCTATTTACCGAACCTCAATTCCTATCGAGAATCACCATTGCATCAGCATTGTATCATTTCACTGGTATTAAAGTTACTGTTTATGTGTGATCTGCGTACGGAGTTCGTTATTGCTGTGCATACTTGAATCGACTCTTGACTTTGCACCCGTTAATAATCGAACATGACCAGCGATAAACACAGTTGATTCAATTAATTACATATTTTTTGTAGAATAATTATATTCCCGCACAAAAAAAATTTATTTAGGTTTTGCTTGTTCCATGCATGCGCACAATGCACATTGTTTGCGAGTGTCCAATAATCCTCAAGCTGTTTTAGCCTATTGTAATTTACCCTGCGAAGCTGTTACGCTCCTTAAATTAAATTATACATACAAAAACTAATTTTTATTATTTTTCGTGATTTCCGCCTTTACCCATACCTGAGACTTCACTTGGGCTTTAGGTAATTTGATTAACAATCGTTTAAGAATTAAAATGCTGCTTAATTGAATAGAAATGCGTATTATTCTTTTTGTGGACCAAAGATGGCATAGAGAGGGCCAACAATGATTGGATTTTTCAAAAAATTGAGAGAAAATGAGATGAGGTTTTATATGTCGAACGAAAAGTTGGAAACGTTTTGTGAATCCAGTTTGTATGCAATTAAATTAAAATCTGCGTGCATGACCAAGGGCTACTCTTGTAAAGGAAAATGGAAAGAAAGTAGAAGTAAAAACCAGTGGACCGTCCTTAATCAATGGTGGATAGAGTTGAAAGTAGGACATAACACAAATTGACACTTTTCTGATCTTTTGTATGACCTCTTCTGCGTTTCAAAACAGATTACACTTTTGTTGGATAGAGTGAACCAGTTTTGTTAACATTACTGATTCAAACCATTGATTAAGCACGGTCCACTGGTTATTGTGGGTAGCCCTGTTCGCGGGCTAACCACTATGCTACACGCAAAAAACGATGAGGGATGATGCATGTTTGTCCGCCGAGTTTGTTTATCTACGAAAGAGACTGGGCAGAGCCGAAATTTTGTCAGCCTGATCGGTGTAAACTGGCCTAAACTTTCAGATAAATTAATCGCAGAAATGGTATTTCATTGGTATTTCATTGATTGTTTTTATGTCTACTTTGTTATAACTGTATCCAACTAGCAAACTAGCCCATCTTTGCGCATGGATTAGAACGTAAAACTACGCATCATGCAGTTGATTTCCCCGCCATTATTGCGGCCTGTCATTTGACATTGAACAAAACTTGAAAATCTTTGCCAATGCTTTGGAGGCTACCCACATGTATGCATTGCATACCTATTTTTACTTTTGCTTTCTTTCCATTTTCTTTGTAGGAGTAGCCCTTGGTCTCGCAGATTTTCATTAAATTAAATACAAACCTGATTCATAAAACGTTTCCAACTTTTCGTTCGACACATATAACCTCATCTCAATGGACCTTTTGCATAATAGACCAACTTTTGTTTTAGGCAACAAAAGGAAATTTCTGAAAAGTGCATTCTAATTTTAGTAAAATTACCAAGTTTGGATGCACAATATTGTAAAGGGGGAAAATATAACCATGCGAAGTTGGCAATTTTGTATATTTTTTACTACGGCCTGAAGTGTGTAACTAAATTAGTTAAACGCTTCCGGCAGTAGTAAAAAAGTATACAAAATTGACAAATTCGCATGGCTAAATATTTTCCGTAATACCTGACATTTTGCGCCAAACGCGGCGATTAAACTAATTTTGGTATGCTCCTTTTAGCAGTGGTGATTTATTTCCTTCTTGTTGCCAGATCGTAAGTTGGTTTATCATTCCATTTCCCGCAATATTTCGAGACATCCCAACATTGTTGGCCCTCTTTTGCTATCTTTGGTCCGCATCTCTTATTCAACTAAAATACCACGAGAATTAACGGAAATCTATATAGGATGCATTACTATTATAAAATGCGCAAGTTCATATCAACTCACACGATATCGTTATTGTAAATTATCGTAATATAAGAAAAATTGTCGACTAGACTCAGACTTTTGGTCACCACTTTATGTATCAGTAATATGCTTAATTACAGGTCTTGATACAAACAAAGAAGTAGCTAAGAAAATCAAGTTCAAGATTGGGTTGTTGCAAACACCAAGAAATATCACAGGATGGCAGATCTGCTACCAATTGTTGCTAATGCTGAAAGCAAAACTACTGAAGTCACTGAAAGGTGGACAGTTTTGAATTCTGCTGTGAAACGAGGTGAACTTGACACTTAAAATCTCTAGTGGAAAATGGCGCTGACGTAAATAGCAGGACTGCTGGGAAACGGACAATTCTTCACTCTGCTGCCGAAGGAAGTGAACCTAACATTGTGAAATACCTTGTCGAACATGGTGCTGATGTGAATGGCATGACTATTGATGGTAAAACTGCTCTGCACTCTGCTGCTGAAGGATGTAAACTTGAAATTGTAAATATTTGGTCAACATGGTGCTGATGTGAATGGCGTGACCATCGACGGCAAGACAGTCTACACTCTGCTGCTGAAGTAGGTGAACCGGAGACTGTTAAATATTTAGTGCAACGTGGTGCTGCGGTAAATACAGAGACTCGTAAAAGGTGGTCAGTACTGCACTCTGCTGCTAGCAGTTGTGGACTTGACGTTGTAAAATTTAGTCGAACAAGGTGCAAACGTGACAGGCCGGAGTACTTTTGGGTGGACAGTTCTGCACTCGGCTGTTAATTTGAATGTTGATCCTGATGTTGTGAAATATTTAATCGAACGTGGTGCAAATGTACATGAGGAGAATTCTGAGGGGATGACTGCTTTGCACTTTGCTGCCGAAAAAGATGAACCTAAGATTGTAAAATTTTGGTCGAACGTGGAGCATATGTAAATAGTGTGATGGTGACGGGATGACATTCTACATGTTGCTGCTGAAAAGGTAGATTTGACAATATAAGATATTTAGTAGAACATGGAGCTGATGTTAATGCAAGACTACTGATGGACGGACTGTTCTGAACACAGCTGCTGAAAAAGGCGACTTGACATTGTAAATATTTAATTGAACATGGTTCTGATGTAAAAAGCAAGACTAGTGAGGGTTGGACCGTTTTGCACACTGCTGCTAAGAAAGGTGAAATTGGCATTTTAAAATATTTCGTGGAACACGGAGCTGATGTGAATGCATGACGTCTGAGGGTTGGACAGTTCTTCACGCTGCTGTTGATGGAGCTGAACCAGATATTGTAAAATATTTAGTTGAACAGGTGCTGATGTGAATGGCGTGTCTGCTCGCGGTAAAACATTCTTTACTTTGCTGTTGAAAGGGTGGACCTGATATTGTAAAATATTTAGTCGAACATGGTGCTAACGTGAATGGCATAGCTACTAAAGGAAGACAGTTTTGCACTTTGCTGTCGCAAGGGTGAAACTGAAATTGTAAAATATTTAGTGCAGCATGGTGCTGATGTGAATGGCATGGCTACTGACAAAAGGACAGTGCTGCACTCTGCTGCGGAAGTAGGTACACCTTGAGGCTGTGAAATATTTGGTAGAACACGGGGCTGATGTTAATCGCACGAGTATTGATGGGACGACAATTCTGCATTCAGCTGCTAAAGAGGCGTACTAATCATCGTAAATACCTAGTGAACATGGCGCTGATGTAAGGAAGAAAAAAACCCTGAAGGACAGACAGTTCTGCGTTTTGCTGCTGAAAAAGGTGAACTTGACATGGTGAAATATTTAGTTGAAAATGGTGCTGATGTGAATGGCAAAGATAATGACGGGTGGACAGCCCTACACTCTGGTAGTGAAAGAGGTAAGCTGGACATCGTAAACTATTTGGTCGAAAAAGGGGCTGGTGTAAATGACCGAACTACTAACGGGTGGTCAGTTCTGCACTCTGCTGTTGATGGAGGCGCACTTGACATTGTGAAACACTTAATCGAACGTAGTGCTGATGTCAACAGCAATACGTGTGATAAAAGGGCAGCTTTACATATCGCTGTTGAAAAAGGTGAACTTGAACTTGTAAAATATTTCTCGAACATGGTGCTGATTTAGACGCTAGGAATATTCATGGGCAGACAGTTTTGCACACTGCTATTGCAAGTAGCGTACTTGTCACTCTAAAGCGTTTAACGTAACAGTTCAAAATTTATTCTCTAAAAAAAGCTGAGTGACGAACCTTGAAATGGCTAACAATTCAGTCAACTTAGTTGAAATTTTATTAAAAAAGAAAATCCCTGTGAGGAATCCCAGAACATTTCTTGTTGAAGGAACTCTAATTAGTCTTTTACAGTGGAGTATTCTTTTTGGTCGCAATGAAATGACCAAACTTCTGAAAATGTCCGTAAAACATCACGAAAAATTGCAGGCGTTGAAAACAAGGAATTGCAACCAGCTGGAAACAGTAAGAGGCGATAGCAGTGATTCTGTTAATACCTAATAATTAGCTTTCATCAAAAGCAACAGATAGATTACTTTGTTGCCAACGGCGTAGCCAGAACGATAATTGGGGGGTCCATATTCATATATTCGTGATACGCAGGGTTAATTTCTTTTCAAATCAATTGTCTTTACAGTCTGTTTACATGAATATATGAATATGGACCCCCCCCCAATTATCGATGCTGGCTACGCCAGTGTTTGTTGCCTTGTCCGAACCGGGTAATATAAAACATGTTCTCTCATTAAATTCCATTTCAGGCGCCATTCGTCACCACTGTTTGCCAAACATACGAGTTATTACCTTAGATATTGTCTCTCTTCATATATATGTTTTGTTTTATAGCCGATCTCTTTGCCTTGGCGAAGATTTTGCCATTTTAGCGCTTATCGTTACAAAAGGCGTAAACAACTGGCAAAAGCATCTCTCTCAACAAAGTCGCAAAATTCCGGTCTAGTTCAAAAATTAAACTTCCATTCACATACCAACAATGGAACATAAAATTTATGGAACATAAAATTTTGGAAAAATCGTATTTTGTTTGTATTGCCCATAGATCATTGCGTATTTTATGTGGAGAACTTCTTTCTTTCCTTTGCTCAAAATAAAACTATATTCATCTATTGTTTTTCAGAGTGCAGTACCGATACGGGCATTTGTTGCGGATAAGGTATTTAAAATTGGCGACGGTTCCTGTGGTTCATGCGTTTATGTCGGTCTTATGGCTGATGAAAGCGAAGTCGCTGTTAAGCGAATGCCAGTGCAGAGGTGCGAAAGAACCGCTGAAAACGAAAAGGAAATCCTGAGTCTCCTTGAAACAGAAAAATCTCCATTTGTAGTAAGCTATCGAGGTTTTTACAACGACGGAAACTTCATGTATCTCGTTATTGACCTCTGTAAGAAAGCTTGGAAAAGCTTGTTGATTCTTCCAGTATTGAACATCTTCAACAACATGGGCAACGAATGATTAAGGAAATTCTATCCGGCCTTGAATTTCTCCATGCAAAAGGATTCTGCATAGAGATCTTAAACCATCAAACGTCTTGGTTGATATCGAAGGATGCATGAAATTGGCGGACTTTGGAATAAGCCGCGTTTTAAAGGAGGAAGAATCAGGTGTTGAAACAGGTGCGAATGGTTCTATCGGCTGGGTCCCTCCAGAAGTAATTGAAGCGAGAAGAAGAGAAGAAAAAGGTCCCTTCAAAAAACAGTCGGATGTCTATGTAGCGGGTATGATTTTCTTCTTCATCTTAACTAAAGGTCAACATCCTTTTGGCGGTACAGATGATCGAATGAGAAATATTGCGAGGGAGAAACCTGTGAATTTGAAGAAACTTAGTGAGCGCAAGGCTCGGAAGTTTGTCTCCTGGCTAATCAAGCATAAGATTGATGAAAGACCTTATGCCACCGATGCTTTAAATGGTCCTTATTTGAGTGAGATTTTTTCGCCTGGTATGAGCTAGAATGTAATGCGATTACTCATGACGACGATGACGTTGCCCAAATTTACGTCTTAGTCAAAACGTTTTCTTAATATCTTGCGTAAAATAGAGTTCGTGGCGACGATATGCGACAGCAAGAAACGATTCTAATTCATTATCGTTGTATTCGACGACTGTCATTCGCCATTAGAATTTTTCAGATTAATTTAAACTTTGAACGGACCCGAAAATAATAAATTTCGGTTTTATCCGTAAAAACGAAAAAACGTTGCCCTTCACTATTCTAGCTCGGGAAACGTTTTACGTCTCCCGAAAGAGTTCATGTCTATAGCTATGTATCTGTAGCTATGTAAAAATAATTCATAGTTGTTTGGTTGGTACAATTTATATTATTCACTGTTCACTACGTCTGATATCTATATAAATTAATAGCGAAAATCATTCTTCCGCAAACTTTTGCAATTAAGCTACTGTACTCAACAAAGGAAATATTGGTATAAAATAAAGAATTTATTGCTTCCTGCACTTGAGACTTAAAGTAGATTAAATATTTTAGTTTGACGCATGAGTAATGTCCCTGGAGAGCGGAGATGAGGGTCTGCATATATCAAGAGCAGAATGTGCTCTTAATCCATTCTGTTCTTCGCTTCGACAAGGTCACTACAGATCGAATTCGACCCGCGAATTTGACCCGCCCTCCTTCCCGTTTTCTCACGCGAGCTTAATGTCATTGCATACTAGTATATTCGGTTGGGCGTTTAAATTAGCCCACCCTGTCTGTGCGAACTACTTAGTAATTGAATTTATTGTTTGTTGATTAATGATTAATTTGTTGTTAATTAGAAATTAATAAATCGGCATGTGCGTTATACAATTGCGCACATTGCCAAAATTATTTCAACTCTGTGAGTGGTTTTTTGTACGAGATCTAGAGCGCAGAAAACAGAGCTCGTCGTGACAAAGTACCTTTTAGATATGAAGCTAATGAAAGGGACCGATAAAAGAAATTAAAGAATGTTATCCAGCTACTTGGTTTCACGGGATAGTTTCTAATTCTGAATCTTTCTATTTTTCTTCATTCTGCGGTTTTGTTTCTGCGCGATAAATTTCGGAACAATTATCTTTTTCGCGGGTGGAGCACTGGAGGGATTTCAGTAATTTTGTACTTTCGTTCCAAACATGAGAAGAATAGTTTCTTTGGCCAAACAGTTTTTCCGCAAATTTAACTTGTAACTTACTGTTTTCGCTGCGTTGAAGGTTTCACTTGAAGTAGTCTAAAAAGTTTCAAAAACGAGTAATTATCTTCCACGTATTGTCTTATGTGACCATTTAATATGATAAGGGGTGATTGGCAAATTTCCATCAACAACTAAATAAAGAGTTCTGTTCCCTCCGAAAAATCTATGACCACCCGCTTGTTAGATATTCGAGAAAAATAATAACACCTCCCTCTACACACACATACACCTACAGCGCCATTGATGTAAAATAATGGGATCCAATTTCAGCGTAGTTCCTGAATGCTATACACTCTGTTTTGAACAGTGGTGGCAAAAATAGAATGTAAGAACTATAGTTAATTAATAGCAAAGCACTGCATTTTGTGTTCATGCTCCTTTTGGATATAAATTTGTTGCTTTTTACGGTCCCTTGCATGATTGCATTAATCGTAACATGTAAAATTTCATGTACTAAAACTCTAGACTCTTTTCTGAATCAACAATTTTAGGTAGTCCCATTTTCACAGTTGAAACCCTCATGACCAACACCTTTTTTACGTCCACGTCCGATTAAAAAATCAATGGTCAATAAAATTCATAGTAAATTGTTACAAAACAAAAATCTAGAGATCCTATTAACGAGGTTCCTTATTTCCGTTATGAATAACCACTTTTGATTGTATGTCATTGATATCGCACTCAAGTACGTTTTCGCCGAGCCGGTGCAGAGAGCCGTGCAAAGCCGTGCAATACATATACACGCAAACAAATTCAATTGGCGTATTATTAAAATAACACGAATAAAAACGCATGCAAATTGAAGACAAGCACACAAATTAAAATAATGCACCAACAAACGCTGAAGACAGTGGAATAGGATATGGATACACTCTTTCTTTACAGTAGCCATACAATAAAATCTTGGCCATAGCTTTCCACTGATGCCTTTAATAATCGTGACGGATTACTGGGACCTTGGTAGATACTTCGACGGTTAGAGACTGATAGAAAGGTGCCAAAACTCAGTTAGAACTTCCCGAACGATACCCCTTCCCTCACCTTCCTGTATAACACCGCGCGCATCAACAACTTTGAAAAATTTAAAACTTCTAATATGGTTGGATCCGAATGACGCTGTTATCATGTCCTTTAGTAAGGTGGAGCGGTCAATCACTAGATCTAACCTATCGAATTGGTCTTCAGGCATAGGCTTTTGGGCTGATTGCACAATATATACTGCCTCTGGTTCTGTTTCAATTAACAGTGGTTCAGTAACACCTGAAACATAATCATCATGCAATTCTTTTATGTAAATAAAAAGAGAAGAAAAAGTCGGATGTATACATACTTTTTTTCTTCATCTTCAGATTATTCATGATCAATTTGGGCAAACCGAATCGGGAATGCATCAGTCTGAAATAGGTCATCTCCCTTTGGGTTAGCTTCAAGAGTTACTTCCTTTGAATTAGCTAAGGTATGCTCAGCTTGAACCACATTAATGTTGAAAAGACTAACTTGAAAAGGATAATTTCGGACTTGACTGGCTAGAAAAGGATCTGTTTCAAAAGGGTCTGCTTGAACAGGGCTAGCTTGCACAGTATTGTCTTGTACAAGTATTTCTGCATCATCATCAAATTATTTGCAACTAAATTTGAAAGAAAGAAACAGGAATGGTCCCAAAGTAACTGAGAATTGTCTGAATCAGTATGTATGGAATTATACCTTGTATAAATTTACTCTACTGTATCGTCGCCCAAGTTCTTCTTTACATTTTTCCAGAGTGAAACCACAGACTTTGACTCATCAAGATCTCGAAGATGCTTATTGTGGGCAAGCTGCTTACTGACTTCAACATTTTTTAACTGCAATCGATGAATCAGATTTTCAGACTTTGGCAGTAGGAGGCAAAAGTTTGAGTCCAGTGACTGTATTTCATTGTTTTAGCAGCATATATTAATATCCTACAGAAAACCTTACCGATAAGTGAACAGAAAAAAGTAAATAAGTAAACAGAAAAATACATGCTGTACAACAACTATGAGATGTTATGATATTCATTTTTACGTATTTAATGTGCA
Organism: Dendronephthya gigantea; assembly: GCF_004324835.1. Taxonomy (NCBI): domain Eukaryota; kingdom Metazoa; phylum Cnidaria; class Anthozoa; order Malacalcyonacea; family Nephtheidae; genus Dendronephthya; species Dendronephthya gigantea. The sequence continues at coordinate 257,561 of NW_021163230.1, read as the reverse complement.
AACATGCATTTACATGTCATTGCTTAGTTCCCTCTTTTTGCTCTTGAAATGACCTTTATTCTTGCTCGCATAGATTCCATAGGTTTTTTAATGTCACACGTTCAATACCTTGCCAGCATTCGTTGACCACTTGCCTCAAGTCAGCCTGGCTGGCGGGTCTGTGCCTCGCCCTCTTCCGGTTAAAACGGTTCTACAAGTGCTCCATAGGTTTTAGATCTGGAATATGAGGTGGAAAGCCATGACAACGAGATCACCAGAATGAGTTTGCTTCTAAAAGATTTCTGGCACATAGAAGATGTGCATGTGCTTAGGGTGATTATCATGTAGTTAGACGTGCGATCATCTTTGTACCAGATGAAATTCCATGTCCTTGAAGAATTGGATGATACTTTTCTTTAATTAGGATCCTATTATATCTTTCAATATTGCCAAACCGAGCATGACCAAAGCAGCTAAAAGTTTGCTTGAGTAGGATTTAGTTTCTTCGAACCGTCCAAGGTTAGTTGCATACAACCTTTTAAATTCTCACTTTTTCTGCGACCTTACGAGGAAAGAATCCTTCAATACTTAATGCAACTATTTGTCCTTGTGCACCATCACTTTGCCCTTTTTCCCACCCATCTTGGGCAGTGTAAAGGAATGAGAACTTTATTTTGTTATAATTTAGATCATTAGGACCAAAACAGTGTGCAATTAATATAGTTTACAGTACTGAAACACTAGCACGCATGTCTTAACTCGAATACGCTGCCAGGATTTAATACTGGAATTCTACAACGACTGGACTCAAACTTTTGCCTCCTACTGTATATATTTATATATATATATATATATATATATATATAATATATATATATATATATATATATATATATATATATGCAATTCTAATTACACTGCGAGTATCTATCTATCTATCTATCTGCGGCCAACGTTTTTGCAAATGGGTGTATATATATATATATATATATATATATATATATATATATATATATATATATAATATATGTATATATATATATACACCCATTTGCAAAAACGTTGGCCGCAGATAGATAGATAGATAGATACTCGCAGTCTAATTAGAATTGCATAGGAATACATTTGCATGGGATTTCAATCATATTACACAACATATGCAATTCTAATTAGATTTCGGGTATCTATCTATATATCTATCTGCGGCCAACGTTTTTGCAAACGGGTGTATATATATATGTATATATATAATATATATATATATAATATATTATATATATATAATAATATATATAATATATATATATATATATATACAGCCAATACAAATATCACAAGCTAAATCACAGTTTAAATTGCTGGGGCCGGCTGTTCAATGCTAGCTAGGTTAGGGCTAACGCTGGGTTAAATTTTCGTCACTGTTTTGGTTTATATGTTTCTTCACCGCTGTTTGTTTCAAGTCTTCTATTCACCCACAAAATATTTATTAAAAAACATGTTCAACTTCATAAGCGAATGATAAAAAAAATGATGCAAAAATTTGAGTTAACCCAGAGTTAAAGTATATAACCGGCTTTTGAACAACTGGCTCCAGATTGCCAACGCACATGGATTGCCGATTTTACAAATTTTACATATTGATAACTTCTTAATAACAGGTAATTCTCATGAATATATGAGGTGTAAGTCTTTTCATTGGAATAAATACTTATTGTCCTAAATTATTCAAATCTTATGAAATGAAATAGGATATAGTTATTATTAGGATAGCCAGGATCGTTCAAGTTGTTAAAAGCAAACTAATAAAAATTTATTTATCATGTTTTAATTCCTCTTAATGATTATATCAATATTAATTATAATGACAAGTGACATCACGACGAGGGTGCTTATCTTTGAGAATACCTGCAGAAAGATTAATTATTTAAATAAATAAAGTCTTGATTCAAATTTGAGACGCAAAAAGCTTGATAAAAACGATGATCATAAATTAATTACGGTGCCAAAATTCAATCTGATTTCTCATCTTAATAATTGACAACCAAAGCACCAGGCATGACAAATAATTTACACCACTAATTCTTAACTTTTATAAACATCAACATCCGGCTCTGCAAAGGTTAATTCTGATAACGCTAATAATAATATTGCGAATGAAAACTTTTATGTTGATGATATGTGAATTTTGGTAAAAATAAAACGCCATATCCAACGTTCATGACAACCTCGTTCCTCGAGCCCGCAATTCCCTTGTTGAGAAAATAAACCTCTGAGATAATCTAAACCGGGGCAGAAATCCTGGCTTCCGGTTTGTAACGTTTTTTTTGTATTTTCAAATTGAAACGGCGTGAAGGACCAATCAGAATAATTTCTAATTTCGACTATCCCAAAGGAATCGCGGGCTCGGGGAACGAGATTGCGTCCAATGACATAAAATCACAAACCATGCGCCTAATTCGTAATCTCCGGGCGGAATTAGTAGCCAGATCGGCTCGGGAACGATGTTTATCCAAGTGGTGTAGTATATAGGCATTACGACTATAATAATGGTGGAGTATAGGCATTACGAATGTAGTACTGAGATTTTTTGAGGTCGTCTAAAAGCGGATGTAGCAAGATATAACGCAAAAAGGTATGATATAGATGTAAATCACATCAAGGATGATAATATTATAGTGCAGTATTTTGTATTTGTAGTCGTAGTTTTAGTCAGCTTGCTTGTGCATGTGAACATAAGCTCTGCCACATCAGAAAGATGGATTTGAAATTAGTACCGCGTCGTCGTATAGTCTTTGTCGTGAACAGTGTATGCTTTTTGTTTCGTACAGACTTTATTTCATATAATAGATTGGGAAATAAAAATAGTGACCTTAGCTAACCTTGTCTTCTCCTGTAAAGCATTGCATGATCAGTCTCTACCTTCCGTACAGCCAGAAATAGGGATTTCGATATTCAGTACTTGAAAATGCATGTCGCATTGTGAGAGTATAATGTGAAAGACCACATTTTAATTCATGTAGGGAATTCGATTATGTTTTGTTACAAATATAATAGTCATTCTAATACATATCATATATTCTAGCTGATATATAATAACTCAACTCACAAATATAATACTTCAATATAATACAGTGTTTTCCATAAAATACATGGTTTCAAATAATTATAATTCTCGTTGTCTGGTGATGTCAATCTATGATCGATACATTATACGGTGATAATATAGATAAAATAAATAAAAATAGCCGTCGAGCAACATGGCCGATGAGGCAACAAGTCATCTTATAGGCGGATTTAAGGAATTTCTCTTTCGGTTATACACTTCGGGTTCACGAACAATTGAGGTTGAATCGATTCACTCAAGCTTTGAAGATTACTGATCTAGCTTGGGAAATCATGCAATTACCTATGCATGGCTATGCATATTATAAATGACTTATATATTGGATGGTTCCTATAATCAGTCTAAACGGCTAATTTACATTATTAGTAAAATTACATATCAGTGCCGACTTCATTTAGTCATATTTACAATATGCATTTACAGTTCTCATGCCAACCTCTTCGGTTTAAAAAATATTCGATGAAATAGGTTAGCATTTGTGAATTCGTCCTTTCAGGACATTTTCCTTTCCGGCGCGTAGACTGAAAACAGTCTACGAGTTTAATTGGCCATATATTTGTCCGTGATTGCTCTATGTGGACAAAAACATGTCTGTTATGCCAAAAAATTAATGTTAAAATAATGAATACACCAAATTTCGTTTGTTTACATTTGAGGTATATTGAGTTATTGTCTTTTAAAACAGGGAAATAGGCATTTTCGAAATATCATACCGGATGTTGATCATAACAATCACCCCTGCGAGTTTGCATAGCTATATCTTTGCGCAAATTTAAAATATGGACACAGAAATACCACCACTCGAATCTTTGTATAATAATGCATCTATATATATGAAATTGTGCAAGGTCGTGTAATAAACAAACAACGTTTATGGGCATATTCGGAAAGGTATCGACTTCGGGACACAATCGATATCCTCCGGTAAACTTTACGTGCTAAAATCTCCGAGTTCCTTTATCCGTAGAGACCTCAGAGCTTCAACAATCGATTCTACATTACATAATGCTCTAGAATCGTGAATTTTATTGGTTTACAGCAAGATCCCAGCCCACAATGGCTATGAGTGACGCGCGCAAGCTCTGACGCCCTGCTATTGTTGTTGTTTTGCAATTGCGAACATGGCACTGTCGATTGACGAAGTTTTTGAGCGTTTATTTGAAGAACAACCGAATGCTAACGAGAAAGGCCTGTCTATAGTGACGAAGAGGATGACCTAAGCCATCTTTTAACTGACTCGGAAAGTGATCAAAGGCAAGTATTACATATTTTTTGTGACAGATGTTGTCGCGTCATGGTTGAAGGAGAAAATTTACATACGACGCAACTGAAATGTTGACCTTTATAGCTCATGAGAATTCTGCCTAAAATGAAATATCTAATTACAACTATGTCAAATGTATACATAATTCCTAAAAAATGGTAAATTTTAAGAATTTGGTGATATATTGCCACACATATCAAATGTTTGAACCGATCTCAAAATGTATCAGCCTGACGCATTGCACGTGGAATAGCCACATGGTTCAGGCATTTAAATTTTGCATTTTTGTCTCAATTACAGTAAAAATAATACTATGGGAATGTATGCTGACGTTCTTATTCTGATTTCGTAATGAGCAGAGTGAAGAAGATCAAGATAATGAATTAAGAAGATGATGTTGAGGAGAGGGGGGGTAGTGATTTAGGAGAGGGTGCTAGTGTGAGGAGCCGATCCCCTATTTGGCAGCAGAAAGCTGACCCTCCTATGGTTGCATCTACCATTAGGGGCAGAGGTGGTAGGGTTGGAGAGAGAAAGAGTACAAGTTCTTTGGCTGGGAAACCTATCTAGAGGGAGAGCTAGAGAACCCAGAGGGAGAGCCATGGAACCTAGAGGGAGGGCTAGGGAACCTAGAGGGAGGGCTAGGGAACCCAGAGGGAGAGCCAGGGAACCTTGAGGGAGGGCTAGGGGTGGCAGGATTGAGATTGCACCAGACTATAAATCATGTAGTCATGCAGATGTTAAAAATAACACCCCTGCTTTCAAACCAAGGCAGCTCTAAGGAATTCATTTTGTAAGCCCTGTCCTGAGAGGAGGCATGACAACTCCCTTGGAATTTTTTCAAGTTTTCATTACCTCTGAGATGATAAAATCTGTTGTAGCCCACACCAACAGCTATGCCTACATGAAGATTTTAGGTGGGGGCCTTTAAACATATCTTACCACTGAAGGAAGCTGGGAAGCTACGAATGAAGAGGAAATCAATAAGTTGATTGCAACTTTAATATATTTTCGTTTGGTTCGTGTTGATTCTCCAGTGGGAAAGTATTGGAGCAAAAAGTCCCTTTATCATGGTCTTTGGGCTAGGAAAATACTTACACATATCTGTTATGAAGCCCTTATGGCATTTCTGCATGTGGTAGACCTTGCTTATGAGACCCCGGTGATAAACTGCGCTTGATGAGTTCCTTGCATCATTCAAGGAAAGATGCCATCTATTGTGCCAACCTTACCAGAATATTGCAGTAGATGACATACATTTCTTTCAAACATATGTTTTTTCATTTGTGATGAGCTCTGTTTGATATAAATACATGCATTTTATTTTCAATAAAGGTTTTTCTACTCTGTGTACAAAGTCTGTCTATTATTTGAATTATGAATGCTTCGCTACATCTACAATCTTAGCGCTGTGTTTGAGTGTGCTTGTTTGTAAGATTGCAAGCTAAAGGAGTTTAAAAACTTTTCTTTCAATGTGCAGACGATAAAAATACCACTTATATATAAGAATGTGGGCAGTAACACTGGTTTGTGGTATAGGAAATGATTTGCCAAAGTTGGGCATTGGTTAGTTTCGAACTTCTAAGTATGAACAGGCTGTGGATTGCAGAAATATGTGGAAAAAGTTAAATTCTGAAAGATTATTACCACCACTACTGTATGTAATATACATAAATATATGACTGTTGCATAGTTTCAAAATTGTGGCGTAGCCAGGACGATAATTGGGGGGCCCATATTCATATATTCATGTTAACAGACTGTAAAGACAATTGATATGAAAATAAATTAATCCTGCGTATCACGAACATATGAATATGGGCCCCCCCCCAATTATCGTTCTGGCTACGCCACTGAATTGTGGCATAGTTTCAAAATTGAACCTATGCAAATGTGTCCGATAACCAGGTTTTAGCCTTTCTGAGGTGTAAAATTCCAAAATTATAAAAAAATACATGCTTTTTATCAATTACCCTGAAACTTTGCAGAAATTATCCCAATATAACAAAGTAACTTTTCATCGAAACGATACTGTGACAATTCACATTGTTTAGCCGTAACTAGGCAACATTCGAAAATTATCTCAAGTGTTTCAATGTAATTTATGCAAATTTATGCATTTTTTCGTCGCAAAATTGCCTTTAAATTGGAAATATTTTCTTTAATGGGTAGCCAACGTTATGAGCTTTTGAATGATGTATTTTTCACCGGCAAACACAAAATGTACGCCGAGAAAATCGCATTAGAATCAAACGCTTCATTTGTTATGTAATTTTGTCAGCGGGTGAACAAGTGAAGATTAAACAAGAACAGGAACTCTTTAGTAATTTGTGGTTAGTCGTCGGCGGATTCAAGGTTAGGCGGAATAAATTACTACCGGGACTGAATAGCGTTTTTCGTATTGCTGGGGCTCTGGAGAGGTGCTTAGCTGCGAGCTTGCTAAGGGGAAAGACTTATGCTATGACTTCCCGGGAAAATTTTGAAATAATTATATAAGCCTTAAAATGGCCTCAATGCCTCTCAATTTAAGGGTTACTAGGAAATATTAATACTTTTATTACTCGATGTTTTTTTTATTTTGACCAAACATATTCCACTGAACATAACTAATTTCAAACCATTTGCATGTAAAACTACTGCTGCACGAGGTTACTCATAATCATGTTCCACTCACGACAATGTAGTAAAAAAGTATATACGGCATAAAACAGAAAATTAACAAAAAACAGTTTTATAACAGTCCTAACATTATTATCGTATAAGAGCCTCCATGAGTTCCTTGCAATGGACGATTCCAGCTATGGACTAAATTTTGGTCTAAGCAGGAAGAACGAAAACGAAATCCGACGCAACAGCTAGAAAGAGCGTCTTAGAATGAGTAAAACTGCAAAGCTTGTTTACAGTCCTGAAAAGATCGCAAATTTGTACATATCATTTTGTGTTACGCACGGGGAAAATAAACACTTTCGGCTCAAATATGGTTATTTTAACGTAACGTAATATAATATAAATTATACATATTACATACTCCCTATAGGGCTTTTAAGTATGTACAAACAAATAATAAAAATTATATTTTTATCTATACTATTACGTTTTTGGCTATACTACATTTAAATGAATATATTTACAAATAGAAGCAATTAATACATACAAAGGTATATTTTAATACTTTTAATTAAGAAATTGAGTTTCCGGTAACATTATTTGCTAACATATATTTATTTAAGTGCTTCTTAAATGTTCTAAAAGCTTTTTAAATCTTTGTCCAACATATTCCAAATTTTTGTTGCTCTATAGCAAAAACTTCTTTGAACTGATGTTGTTTTACAGGGGGGAATGTTGCACGAGTTCGTCTTTATTCCGGGCCGGTGTTCATGTTGTGAACTTCATTCCGTTTTAAAAAATGGTCGCATAAGTACGGTGGTGCAATTAAGTTCGTTCATGTATTTGTAATCACTTGTACTGTTTCAAGTTTTTTATAATTGCCGATGTATTAGACCACACTGTAGAGCAGTATATAATACAATTTACTCATCACTAGGGCATTGGCAATCGTGTTGACGGTTTCGCTATTGAAGCTGTCCTTTGCTCTATTTATTTGCCATAGTTTTGCCATGAAGATGACATGACGTGCTGTATGTGATGATCATAACTTAAATAACTATCCATGAATAGCCCAAGTTCTTGGCGTAGGGGACAGGTGTGATCTGCTTTCCCAGGAATGCGATAACCAGCCCGTCAGTGAGGTTTCCGATTACCTGTTGATTGCCTATATAATTACTGGCATTAATTTTGGCTTTTCAGGATTAATTAGCACTAGTTAGTTTATGAAGCACCATGCTGCAACCCTCTTAAGATTCTCTTCTATGTTGCTTTTGCCATCAATTATGTTCGTGATTGGAAATGATATGAATAATTTCGAATGATCTAGAAATAATTCTAGCTTAGCTGTTTTCAGTGCTGTTAATGGAAGGTCGTTTATATAAATGCAGAGCAGCAGAGGCGACAATATTGCCCCTTGTGGACTGCGTAAGTGATTAAATAGGTTTCGGATACTGAAGTGCCAATGCGAACGTACTGCTTTCTGCCAGAGAGATAGCTTCTAATAAGAGAGGTAGAGCATAAGGACAGATAGCTCTTTGTTATTCATAGCATTCAGGAAAAAATCGCTTACTAATATATATCGAGGGTTTCAGTAGAATGGTACTTTTTGTTTCCGCTCTGGTGTGCCTTAAGGTGGCCTGTCCGGTACAAAAAAGGGCATGAATGTTTTAATGGCCGCTTTCTCACATATCTTGGAGATTACATGACTATTGAGAGGGGACGGTTGTTGGAAGCTATTCATGATCCCTTTCTTTAAATACTTGTATAATTTCTGGTATTTTCCAAGGTTTGAAACGTATTGCTTGTAAATGAACAGTTGATATCTGCATGTCAATTGGGCCTAAGATAACTTGGAGGCAATCTTTGATATAATAGTCCTCATATTGATTTTATGTTATTATGCGTTTAATTTCCGCACAAGTAACTGGTATGAAGTGAAATGACTCTTCGGTCGGGCATGGTCGACTCTTGGTTTCACAAGCCGGCTTACTGGATAAATAATTGATGTTGTTATCTAAGCCAAGCTGCGTAGCTGTTTCGGCAGCTGTTATCCCTACTGACTGCATGGAGAAAACAGTTGAAAATTGTTGCCAACCTCTTCCTGGTTTTTGCTGTATATTAGGATTGTTTTGTCTTTACCCGGAATGGCGGCTATGAATTATATATAGTATACTGTCCAAAGTGATCCACTTTATCTTTATGTGTGTTTACTACAATGCGGACGTATAGTCCTTCTCTGCGACTTTTTAGATGGGTTTGTTTGATTTTTGGGCTGTTTAAAGTCCATCCAGCCCTCCATCTCTCGAGTCTGTTTGTATCGACGGTTTAGCTGTCCCTGTGGATAATTTAATTGTTTTTATAACGTTAGCAGTAATCGTCGAATCTTAACTTCTCTAACTGGAGCATGGACAGCCAAGGTAGTAGGAGAACATCACTAAGTTTCTGAGTTGGAATTGACGTTGGGATCAGAAAAGATAGAAATGAATTCTTGTGATCTTGTACCTTTGTTCATCGTTGCTATCATAGGTTATCAAGTTAGACAGTTTTGCTTTTCAATGAAGCGTTTTTGTGCTGTTTTCATTAATCTTTTCGACTGCTTTCGTCGGGGAAATATGGAAACTCTTTCTTGCCGCGCGACATGACTCAAGAAGAATACAGCATAATATTCTTGCCTAAAATTTGAAAATTGAATACAAAATTATAACAACACAAACATTCCGCGCGCGCGCTTTGCAATTGAAACCTTTGCCAAGCGTTACTTAGTTATATAAGCTGAAGAACTGTGTGTATACACAGGAGACTACTTTCAAACTCACTGAACAGCCCTGGCTAGTCTTACTTCACACAAGATGGCTATGGAAAACATTTTTAGCATCAAAGACTTCATTCCCCGTGATCTTCGATTACTTCTTGTTTATAAATACTTTTTTTCTGTTTATTTGAGTAAATTTAGTATATTAAGTTACTTAATTTATTATACTTATATATTATATATTATATATTCATATATTAATATTATATTAATTATATTGATATATTAAGTATATATAGAAAAATATATCGGTCCCCCGGCAAACGGCATGAATCGACCTACACTTTAGCGATGCTATACTCATTTTATCATGATAGCTGCAGCATCGTGGACTTTGCAACAGCCGTACAATTGTTTTTTTGAATTTGACACGCATAATTATACATTCCACCCGAAATTAAGACCCTTCGGCCCTTTAGAAACTATCCTACATTGTGTGGAGTGCTAAAAAATCTTATGATTGATATAATCCATTGTAGTAATATGACAAATCAATTCATTGAGGATCATTTACGTCGCATCACGACATACATACAAGTGCCTTTATGATCAGACAACTTGAAATACGAAAACTCGGTAGGCCCTATTTACTCCGGCGCCAGCGACGGAGTTAAAAATTCGCCCTGGTTTTGTTTTGTTGTTTGTTTTTAGTTTTCGTCGTCGTAAGTATGAAATGGCGCGAAACATTCTAGTATTTTAAATGTGTTGATGACCGTATTTATCTACGTCCCATGGTCTTATCTCCCAAGAGTTGTGGTGCACATCTTTGGCTAATTTTCCGATGCGCGATTCGATTTCGCTCGCATGATACGGCAATTCCTCCAAGAGGAACAAATAAACCGTAGATTAGATTATATTTAATACATGTAGATTCTGGTCCTATTTAATAATATCGCTGCTATTTCGCCGTTTAACAAGATGATGTGGTCGTGTATGGACGCGTTGACACGTCGTAGTTTGTACATTGAAAATTTAATATAACTATATATAATGCGAATTCCCAAGGCAAAGTGTAAGACAAAGCGAATGTATCATGCGGTTTATTTACATTTTTGAACTATTGAGCTTCTATACTTTTTAAACTACGATGTGCTTCTGAATTTCGCGATCAAACATTTAGGTTCGCAAGGCATCTAAATGCGAATATGAACTGTATTGTTTATGTTCAGAAGCTCTATATTAAAGACTGGCACGTGCGCCAGAGTAAACGCCAGAACAGGCGTCCTGTTTTTAATAAAAACTATTTGTGTTAGAACATTTTAGGCACGCCATTATGACTGATTTAATTATAAAAATTGATCTTTTTTGTGACACCTGGGATGCAAAACAATACACGAGCGACATCTGCAGCTGACAAACCAAATATCTGAATAATTAAGCCTAATATAGTACCATAACTTTGCAATTGTTTCACTGCTTGATGCAAGGATATTAAAGGGCGGCCTGGAACATTATTTGGCTAATTTGTTCCATAATTTGGGCTACCCTATACTCAAATAGAGAAAGAGGATCAGAATGTTTCTTTGCTCAATGGAGTATGGCACGATATAATGCAATAAGGTAGGAAACAAGCAAATAATCGTAACGGATTTAGGTTTGGCTTACTGCCATTTTGTCTCTAATTATATAAAAATAAATTTTATAAGTTGCACGTATGCCCAACTGCATGGTTAGAATTCCAACGGCATTTTGTTTATGCTTGTTGTCATACAAGCATTCGAACATGGCGTAAATTTGGTGATTTGTGTTGTCCATTTAACTATAATTATAGTATACTATAAAAATAGCATTAGCCTTGTGAGCATTTGGCTAGTCTTGGAAACGCTTATCAATATTTCACTCTCGTGAGGCGTGCAGAATCTCAGTATTCAATAACTGATGCGATAGAAGCGCTCTTTCAAATAAGTTAACCTAGCATCAAATGTGTTATAACAACTGGCTAGAATAGACAAAACACTTCTCGACGTTTCGACCAGAGGGCCTTCGTCAGGAGAGTTATAGTTTATTGTTTTATGTTTGTAAACAATTCTATGAGGCCAAATGTTATCGACGGTTGACGGACAAATGTTATTACGGAATTGCTATCGACGTTCTACGCATGACGTAAAAACCTGAAATTTGCTGTCGTATAAATAGAACGCGAATGACGTCAAAAACTACCATTTTAAATGGTAAAACCGCGCCCATCAAATTATTCCAGTTGATCAAAACAATTCCTTTCAAATAATAAAATGGATTGCAGCCGCGAAGGATGATGCTTGTATAATTGTTTCGATTGATCATGTTGATTAAACCGACTCTAGTAATTTATGCAAAGCCTTGTAAAATGGTAAGAGTGTAGTCCAGCTGTGCGAGAGGACAAGCCAGCGGTTCGGATTGATCAAGTTTATTAAATCTAACCCATTTTACAAAGACTTTGCAAATGGTAATACAGTGCGGTAACACGGGCGGAAAGGTTTGTAAAGCGGTTCGGATTGATCGAGTTTATCATATTAATTAGACTGAGTAGACGAAGCAAACATGTGTCAGCATCGTTGCCAACGTAGTATAGGTCATCATTCCTAAATTTTTCCTAAAATGTGCATGTTTAGTGTATTTATTTGATATTATTTGGTATAAGAGAGAAAGATTCTGAATCCGCTGATGCCGTTCCTGCGGCCGCAGTGCATAACAGTTTAATTACCACTCTATAAATAAAAAAAAGGGTGTCCCACATATTACGAGACTCGTTTATCGATTTTACGATTACTACGTTTGACGGAGGTGAGGACCGGGGACTTTGCGATTGATGTCAGCCGTTCATGGATTAATTATTTTGTTCTTTCTATTCAAGAAAAAAAGGAAGTTCCAAAAATATTCTGAACGATATCAGTTTACTTCGAGACGACACCTATGCAAGATTCTGAAAACATTACTGGAACCTTCATTGAAGACGTCGTAGTCAATTTACCCAAACCAAAGCATACGGCCATGCTATCCACCGATGCGAAGCATAATCGTTTAAAGACGTCGGAAAAGAGGAAAATTTCCCTGAGCTGCTTAACACTGCTAGAGATAAGCAAAATGTCACCACCGAACATCAACTTGGAGAAAAAAGCATTAATGAAAACGAGACACTTGCGGGTAAGATTGAGTTTTCGTTGGAAGTAGCAAATTTCGAGGCATTCAAATATAATTATATAGGACAGCACCTATACAAGCACTTAATCCTGCTTTATGTCATCCTTTGGATATTTTTCGAATTTAGTTGTCATCAATTAGGTAAATTCTAGAAGTTCAAAGGGTCCTTATTTCAAGTGTAATTTTACACATGCACTTCAAATTTAAGCCAGGAACCGTTGATGCCAAAATCATTTTATCGGTCACGTTATTTTATGGGAAATCCGTCAAAATCTTTATTAAAAATTTCATCAATATAACAGTAAGGTTAACAATATTGATAATAATAAAGAAACAAGACAAAAATGAGCGAAATAAACAATGTTTAATGCTCACGTGATTGATATTTATATATTTGTATAATCTTATATATTTGTATATCTGTATAATTATATATAATATAATATATATATAATATATATATATATATATATATATATATATATATATATATATATATATATATATATATATATATATATATATATATCGCTATAGCTGTAAAATCATCTCTTACAGGCATTGATGGGAAACAAGAAGCAAAAAATTGGTTCAACGTGATGCGTCTGCCAATAACGAAAGCAGGAATGCAATGACAGTTCAGAACACAGCTCCTTACAACTGTATTATTGAAAACGGTGCTCATGTAAACCACAATGATACAAAATGGTGGACGGTTCTGCACTCTGCAGCTGTTTATGGTGAACCTGATATAGTTGAACAAAGTACTGAATTAAAGGTAAAGGATGCCAGTCGGAGGACAGTACTGTACAGTGCCGTTAAAAAAGGGCAAACTGATGTTATTAAATATTTAGTTGAGCATGGAGCTGATGTAAATGGAAAGGATAATGACGGGAGGACAGCTCTACACTTCGCGGTGGAAAATAGTGAAACTAACACCGTAAAATGTTTAGTCGAACTTGGTGCAGATGCAAATAGCAAGGATAACGTCGGGTGGCCAGTTCTTCACTCTGCAGTCGCTCATCGTGAACCGGAGATTGTTAAATATTTAATCGAACATGGTGCTGATGTTAATTGCAAGGATAATGACGGATGGACAGTTCTGCACTATGCTGTTAGAAAAGGTGTGCCTGGCAATGTTAAACATTTACTCGAACATGGTGCTGATGTAAGTGGAGAGGATAATAAAGAGTGCACAATTTTGCACTATGCTGTTGAAGGAGGTGAAATTGATATTGTAAAATCTTTAGTTGAACATGGTACTGATGTAAATGCCAAAAATGCTAGTGGGAAGACAATTCTGTACAGCGCTGTTGAAAAAGGGGAACCTCATATTATCGATTATTTAGTCATGCATGGAGCTGATGTGAATGGAAAGAATAATGATGGGCGGACAGCTTTACACTATGCTTTTGAAAAGAGTGAACCTAATATTGTTAAATATTTAGTTGAACATGGTGCGGATGTGAATAGCAAGAATAAAAGCGGGTGGACAGTTCTCCACTACTCCGTTGAAAGAAGTGAATTTGACACTATAAGATATTTATTTGAACACGGCGCTGATGTAAATAGCAAAACTATTCTGGGGTGGAATGTTTTGCGCTTCGCTGTTAAAAAAGGAGAACCTGATATTATAAAGTATTTAATCGAACATGGCGCGAAGGTAAATGACAAGGCTGTTTGCGGATTAACAGTGCTGCACTATGCTGTTGAAATAGGTGAACTAAACATTGTAAAATGTTTAGTTGAAAATGGTGCAGATGTTAATGGCAAGGATAGCGATGGGTGGACCGCTTTGCGGTATGCTATTGAAGAACATAAATTCGACGCTGTAAAATATTTAGTTGAACATGGCGCTAATGTGAATAACAGGAATACTCGCGGGTGGACAATTTTGCACTTTGCAATTGAAAGAGGTGAGCCTGGCATTGTTAATTATTTAGTTCAACATGGCGCTAATCTAAATAGAAAAAATGCTGGCGGGTGGACGGTTCTGCACACCGCTGTTGAGAAAGGTTCAGCTGGCATTGTAAAGTGTTTAATCGAACATGGTGCTAATGTGAATGGTAAAGATAATGAAGGGCGAACGGTTCTGCGTTCTGCAATTATAAAAGGTGAATCTGAAGCTGTGGAATGTTTAGTTAAACATGGTGCTGACGTAAACGAGAAGAATGCTAACGGAAGGACGGTTCTGTGCTCTGCTGTTGAAAAAGGTAAACCTAATATAGTTAAATATTTAGTTGAGCATGGTGCTAATGTGAATAGCAAGGATAATGATGGGCGGTCAGTTCTCCACTATGCTGTTGAAAAAGGTGAATTTGATATTGTGAAATATTTAGTCGAACATAGTGCTAATGTAAATGGCAAGAACAATATTGGCTGGCTGGTTCTGCACTATGCTGTTGAGAAAGATGAGCCCGACATTATTAAATATTTAGTCCAACGTGGTGCTGATGTAAATAGCAAAACTATTCGGGTGGACAGTTCTGCGTGTTGCCATTAAAAGTGGCAAACCGGCTACTGTAAATTTTTGTGCGAACATGGCGCTGGTGTAAATGACAGAGACAATGACGGGCGAACAGTTCTTCACGCTGCTGTCGAGAGAGGAAAACTTGAAAGTGTAAAATGTTTAATCGAACATGGCGCTGATGTAAATGACAAAGATAATGACGGGCGAACAGTTCTTCACACTGCTGTCGAGAGAGGAAAACTCGTCAGTGTAAAATGTTTAATTGAGCATGGCGCTGATGTAAACAGCAAGGATTATGCCGGGTGCTCAGTTTTGCACTCTGCTGTTGAAAAAGGAAAGCTCGACAGTGTAAGATATTTAGTTGAACATGATGCTGATGTGAATAGCAAGGATAATGACGGGTTTACAGTCCTGCATTATACCCTTGGAAACAGTGACAATGATATTTCTGAATATTTACTCGAACATGGTGCTAATGTTAATGCAGAAGATTATGACGGGTGGACACTTCTGCGCTTTGCCGTTGAATATAGAAAACCTGACGCAATAAAATATTTAATTAAACATGATGCTGATTTAAATACGAAGGATAATGTCGGGTTGTCAGTTCTGCACTCAGCAGTTGTTCAAGGTGAACTTGACATTGTTAAATATTTAGTCGAACATGGTGCCGACGTGAATAGCCAAGATAATGACGGTTGGCCAGTTTTGCACTCCGCGCTTAAGAAAGGTGAACCTGACATTTTTAAGTATTTAGTCAAACATGGTACTAATGTGAATAAAAAGGATAATGGCGGGTTATCAGTTCTTCACTCTGCAATCGCTCATGGGGAACATGACATTGTTAAATATTTAGTCGAACATGGTGCCGACGTGAATAGCAAAGACAATGACGGGTGGACAGTTTTGCACTCGGCTGTTAAGAAAGGTGACATCGTAAAATATTTAGTCGAACACGGTGCAGATGTAAACGGCATGACCACTTACGGGAGAACAGTTCTGCATACAGCTGTTAAAGAACGTAAACTTGATGTTGTAAAATATCTATCCGAACATGGTGCTGATGTGAATGGCAGCGATAATGTTGGGTTCACAGTTCTGCACTCTGCTGTTGAAAAAGGTGAACCTGACATTGTTAAGTATTTAGTCGAACATGGTGCTGATGTAAATGGAAACGACAATGTCGGGCTGTCAGTTCTGCACTCTGCGGTTATTCATGGCGAACCTGGCAATGTGAAATACTTAGTCGAACATGGTGCTGATGTTAATAGCAAGACCACCTACGGGCGAACAGTTCTGCACACAGCTGTTGGTGAACGTAAACTTGATATTGTAAAAAATTTAGTCGAGCATGGTGCTGATGTTACAGTTGAAAGTAAATTATTTCTCGTTCGTAATCTTGGTCTGAAGATCCTGACTATGGCCATTTGTGAAAATTCTGTTGACTTGGTCAAACTTTTATTAGAAAGAGACATTGATGTTAGAAATTTTGATACATTCTCCGTTGGAGCAACACCATGGCCAATGAGTCTTTTGGAATGGAGTATCCATTTTTGTCATGATGAGATAACGTCTATGCTTAATATGTCAGTAAAACATCGCCGAAAAATACTGAAGTTAAAAGCAATGGATTGCTCCCAGTTAGAGAAGGTAAGAAAAACGTCCTGAAATAATGTTGTTTCTAGATATCATTTAATTAATTCAAAGTCCTAGTTGACCAAGGCTAGAGTTCGCGGGTCTTCTCATTTAAGGTGGTCCACCATGATTTATTCTATTTTAAAAGCGATCCTGAATATTATTTTATTTCCGAAAAATATACAAAGAACCCGAGAATCAAACAAAAAGCTTTATTAATTAGGGTTTACCACGAGGAAACAAAAGGGTCGATTGGCTTGTTCTATTGTATTGTTTTCTTTAATTTATGAATAAATGCAAAGCATTTTTCGGCGTTTTACGTAGCAAACTAAAATTCTCATCCCCCTTTCTTTCGTGCAGGATAATTGAAAAAGTGATACAGCTAACTTGATAAAATTTTCATGGCTGACTTTAAAGACACTTGGCTGGGAGGTGAAATAAAAGTTCCGCTCAGTCTAAGTAAAATAGCGACTGGTTATTTCACGTAGATCGTAGAAGTTTTATGTTTATAGCCTGTAAAACATTTAATACTGCACATGTTTATTTATTTAAGTTCAGGCGGGAGGCAAAAATATTTAGAACTAAATAAAACCAATTCCGTCGTTCAATAAGAGTTAAAACCTAGTTTGTTATCGTGTTTACAAAAATCGTCTATTTTCCATCATCGGGTGTGTCTGGTCTGTTTGACTATAGTGATTGAAGATTCCTACAAGTCTTTTCTAACTCAGAGCAACTTGGCTTGCAATATGGGATGACCAGATTTTTACATTTTTCAATATTAAAGAATTTTTTTTCTGTAGTGGACCTCCTTAAGCAAACAGTAAATCGCTTGTATAAAGTTCACAGGCGACTAATTCTTTTGTTTCAAAGTTTTTAACTGCAACTGGAATAAACGCCAGCCTCTGCCTTGCTAATTCTCCATATCAGTTTCAACCTCTTCCAAGAGAGCTACTCAGATTGCGTATATAATACATATCAGCAGCGCTTGTGTATATATTGAATGTACAGTATATTGGTGCTAATACAAGCACTTTCCGCTATGGCTTGCAAAATTACTATTTAGAAAAATGTAAAAATTATCCAATTATCCAAAACATGAACACAAATTTGACAAAATGCACTGTCGATTTGAAGTTCCCACGACTTCATTTCATTTCTATAGCCCCTTAATTAACCTTTATGATATTTGCATGTAGAGAAATTTTCCAACATCATGATTAAATTATAGGCTTACCAAGGGTCAACCACAGCAGAATGATTTTGCTTCTATTATGCAGTTAAAGGGATACAATCAAAGGTCTTATAAATACTGAAAAAATATATATATTTATCATGATTTTTCTTGTAGAAAGTACACATGAAGGCTTTCGCCCCGAAGAAAGAATTTAAAATTGGCGAGGGTTGCCTTGGTTCATGTGTTTATGTCGGTCTTATGGATGATGGAAGTGGAGTTGCTGTTAAGAGAATGCCAGTACAGAAGTGTGAAAGAGCAGCGGAAAATGAAAAGGAAATATTGAGTCTCATTAATACAGACAAATCCCCATTTGTAGTTGGGTATCGAGATTTTTACAACGATGGTAACTTTTTGCATCTTATTATTGATCTATGTGAGGGACATTTAGAAGAGCTTGTTAATTTTTACGGCATTGAACAACTACAACAGCGAGGTCCACAAATGATCACAGAAATTCTATCCGGTCTTGAATTTCTACATGCTAGAGGAATTTTGCACAGGGACTTGAAACCATCAAACATTCTGTTTGATATCGCGGGACACATGAAACTTGCAGACTTTGGAATGAGCCGGGTTCTAAAGAAAGACGAAACAACTGTTGAAACAGGTGCTAATGGTACCATCGGCTGGGTGCCGCCGGAAGTAATTGAAGCGAGAGAAAGAGAAAGAAAAGGTCGTTTCAAAAGGAAATCGGATGTCTATGTGGCTGGTATGATTGCCTTTTTCATTTTAACTAAAGGTGAACATCCTTTTGGTCCTATGTATGATAGAATGAGGAATATTGCGAAAGGAAAATCCGTAAACTTGAAGAAACTTGGTGACCGCAAGGCACGGAAGTTTGTCTCTTGGCTGATTGAACAAAGGATTGATCATAGACCACATGCTAGTGAAGCTTTAAAGGATCCTTTCTTGCATAAGAATGATTTAAAATTGTTGCCGGACTTGAGGAAATAACAAGATTATTTACTTTTATCTACCTATATATAGGAACACATGAGACGGCGATTTAGTCAGCTATAATTTATATAAATTTTCTGAAATCTTCTTACGTGAGATGTTTTGATGTTTAAAGAATTCATTGCAGAATAATTATTATCGCCAGATATACCAAGCTAAAATCCGGTTGTGATTAAAGGGGGGGGGGTTTGTTGGTTAGGGCGTTGGTATCGCGTTGGTAGCATGCAAGAACAAGCGTGAAAGCGGTGAATTATATTTGATAAACCTTTATAGTTACCCTTCGGTTTGCGGTTCTCCCTATTCTTAGTTGCTGCACGTAAACAATACTATGTTATTAGCTAGCGCTTCTCTCAGCGAAGCCACATGCCTGATGGATATATTGCTGGTGGTTGTCAATAGGCCTTACTTTCCTGACCCTTCGTGCAACATCGGTCTTCATAAATTCCCTTAAGACAACGATTTAGACAGATAAAATTTGTTATATAAGTCTTTGAAATACCGTATTTATATTATATTAATACGCAATATCTTAACACTAGTTCCTCGTGCTACGTCACTAGTGTCATTTTCCGCTTACCCTTTAGCTCACGGTGAACATTAATAGTTTGCTGGTATTTGGTCGAAAAAAAGCATGAAAATATATCGAACATCCTAAAACAAAACGTATTCTTTTTATTACGCAACTAAGTTTCTCATCTATGAAGTTAAAAAAATGGGTGATATGCATTTTAACATCCCCCCGAAAAATAATTTTTATTTGTTCAGCTTCTGTCGGCTTGTTTTATTTTTAATAGAGTTATATCATAGAAATCCGAATAAATATTTTTGAAATACTAAACCTTAGTCCAGTTGCGTTGTGAGTTAAGTGATGTCAGTGATCGAAACTCTTGTAATAATAATTATACACATACATACGAAATTCACTTGCAAATTTTCATAAAAAAACAATGGGAATCGCTCAAATAAATACTGTACGTGCAAACGGGACACAATTCTGTTGTCGACCACAATGTATTAATAACGCGTCATGTCGACATTCGAGAGTTCATATAGAACTATGCAATTTACATACTGCCGTTACACGCATTTTCACCCCACCCTCTAAGATTAATTTCCTTCATTGATTTACATAGATTGCGTTGGGATATTTCTATATCTAAACTAAGAGTAAATCAAATCGTAAATGTAACAATGGAGTACATGTATAAATACGTATTCATCACTATGCCCAATCTTACGGGGTACCAGTTTGGCCGGCCAAAATAAATTGGCGATCCTAAATTGACGCAGTTTTGCCTTTCAAAATATAACAAAAACGGTGCAAATCGAACTCGTTCATAAAAAATATGAATATTAGTAAACTATACTTCCTACTTTTTCTTTAAAAAACTACTTTTTTATGAAATAAAAAAAATTGGTTGGGTGATAATTATACACTTTAAGTTGATAAAATACCTCGGACATAATACGATATAATACGAACAAGTTTTATTTTCGTATTTTTCAAGGGAATTGAAACCAAGTAATTAGAATTTACACCCACAATTACGTGCAAAAATTTTAAGACTTTTCAGATTTTCTATCAAATTTAATGTGCATCGCGGTCCTCCTGCCCACCCATAGTAAATATTGAAAGAAATATGCCAATTTTGCGTACCGTACTTCTACGCAGCATTGATTTAGGGGGGAAGGGGTCATCTATGTATTTGTCTCATTAATCTTTGCACCTCATGCATTTTCTCGATTTACACTAATGGTAGAAATTACGATTATGAGCTCATGATCAAGAGCGAATATGTATATTGTGATGAATGTAAATATAAAGATAATTTTTTTATACTTAGTATGCATGGGTGAACATTGGGGGCGTATGGAAATATGCTCCAGAACAGAGATATATATGAAACGTGTGGTGTAGAGAGAGATAGAAAAACTGATAATTACTGAGTTTGTTCAAAGCTAAGCGAATTATTACATTGGCGACCCCACCAGGACTCAGTTGGAGTTCCTTTTACTTCACTGAGTCGGAAAAATGCCTGTTACTCGAGCTCAAAAAGCCCAGCAAAATACCAGGACAGATGTGGCAACTAATACAGAAGAAACGGGCTGTGACGAGCCTTATCGATCGGGTTTTGAGAATGAGTTGTTAGCAATGGTTAAGGAGCAACGAGACCTTCTGCAAGAATATAAAGCACGGCAGGAGGATAAGATATACGAAGTGGTCGGGATTTTAAACAACGCAATACAGCAGCTTTCTGATGATTTTTCTCGTGTTTGCGATCGGAATAAAGAACTCGAGTGTATTGTTTTTGAATTACGTAACAGAGTGCAGTCAGTTGAATCGAAGATGGATATAAGCCAACAGCGATTGGAGAAAATTAACGCAGGGGTGTTTGCTTCGTTACATGAACGAGTCAAACAAGAACTTCGCGAAGAATTCCAGTCTCTTATCACAACGGAGCCTCAAAAATCGGAAGCAACAAAACCTGACGATTTCTCGACAATGCTTAACCGGCCAGAACGTAAACAGTCGCGATCGAAATCGTTGCCTCGCATGAGTACACCCTATGCTCAAGTGGACATTAACGTTCTAACGGATCTTAAGGCTCACATCAGTACGATAGCACACCAGCTCTTACACTATATTTTTGCCCGCTGCCGATCGGTAGGGATGGAGACGGTATCCGAGCGAAACGGTCGGGCTAGGGGTGAAACGGTGTTTCTTTTGAGTTTGCTGTTTTCGGCGCAGATAATAACTCAACGAACCATGCTATTTTAACGGTACCTCCTCCATCCCGTGATCAACTGTCACACGTGAGTCACTGAAGTGAAACCGTGGAATAAACGATACGAACATCAAAGTACACACACACACAAAACAAAAAAAAAAAATACCTGTAAATGTGGCGATCATTAATGAATTTACCTTTACCCCAAACCCATTCCACGACCAAAACGGGTGTGAAAAGAACTGTGCTTAATCCTGCAAAACAAACTAACAAAAAAAAAAAACAAACAAACCCCAGCGAGATTAATAAGACGCTTCTCCCGTAGAGTTCACAACATCGCGTGAAGTCGTTAGGGAAAGGGGCGGGATGGGTCACGCAAGCAACTAACAACTCGATCAGGCAAACTGGGCTCATATTTGTACTCACCGGAGGGGGCAAGTAGCCGACCGGACAAGCGTCCTAGGACCCGCGACACTACGATACGAAGACCCGTATAACATTAACTTCCTTTATTATTTAATAATAAATACATTTAACGTTCTAACGGATCCTAAGGCTCACATCAGTACGATAGCACACCAGCTCTTACACTATATTTTTGCCCGCTGCCGATCGGTAGGGATGGAGACGGTATCCGAGCGAAACGGTCGGGCTAGGGGTGAAACGGTGTTTCTTTTGAGTTTGCTGTTTTTGGCGCAGATAATAACTCAACGAACCATGCTATTTTAACGGTACCTCCTCCAAGTATGTCTCCAAGCCAGATGAGGGGTTGGAGTTAGGTTACCGTTAACCTTCTCCACCAGTCTCCAACCCTACAGCAGCGGGGCAACGTTGAAAAATGACTGCAGCGATGTGCGAACGTAGCGAAGGTAAGCTTGGCTAGTCCAACGTCCAAGAGCTTGAATTAGATGATCCGGAATCCCAGCCGCAGCGGCGGAAGTAGCAGCCCCAATGCGAAAGCTGTGAGATGAGTAGTTCCCCAATTACGCCGGCTCGCCTCAAGATTTTGCGAAGGAAAAAATTGACTTGTTGAGCAGTTAAGGGGAAGCCATCCGACCACAGGAATAAAGGACCAGGGCCGCTGCCACGCATATCGAAGGTACGCCTGAAGCGCGAAGACAGGGCAGAGATGATTGCTTGAAGACCCGATGTACAGGACCTGTCCGACGCCAAGAGGATCAGTCTTAGAAAGCCAGAAAGCACGCAGACCAAAACATAACTGCATCGTAGACGCCAAGATCACCAACCGTCGACGAATGAATAACATCCAATAGATCGCGGGTTATGGGGCAGCGTAACGAGGAAACGCCAGACCGATAACGACGGATGCCCTGAAGCAGACGACGAAACCGTGGTTTCTCTTTCGTGGGATCCGGGAAGCCAAGGTCAATATGATAGGAACGGACAGCAGCTAGGTAAACATTAAAGGAAAAAACTCCGTATTGAGCCGAATAGGGTGGGTAGGTGACCGAAAAGCGCAGAGCAAATTAATCATACGCCGGAGGAACGGGCGACCGGGCGGAACAACTTTCGTAACGTGGTGAAGCGAGCCGATAAAGGATTCTAATTCTCGACGAGTGCACCAAGACTTACGATTCCATTTTTTAAGAAGCTCTACGATGGCCACAAATTTTAGCGGATGGCAACCGAGCAGACTGGGTGAGAGAATTTAGTTCCACACCTAAAAAGACTAACGTAGTAGTAGGACCCTCGCACTTTGACGGATGGAGAGGCAAACCCAAACGGAGGAATAAGCACCTGGCGATGGCTACATTACTAGCGCACTCGGTGGAGTTGCCGGGGCCAAGGGTCAGGAAATCGTCGAGGTAGCGAAGGAGAAAACGAACGCGATAATTAGCTTTAAGAATCCATTCCACCATTTCGGCGACGGAGTTGAAGATAAATGAGGCGGAACGCAGACCAAACGGAAGAGCCAAATCGACGAAATATGACTCAGGCCACCACATGCCAAATAAGAAACGTTCGTCAGGTCTGAGAGCGATGTTACGGTACGCACATTCTACGTCAAATTTGGCCATAAGAGCACCCGGACCAAGCTGTACAAACGAGCAATGGCATGATCGACGGAGATGTAAGTCAACGAGAAAGGATCCTTGGGGATGCCGTCATTAACGCTATGCCCTTCGGGTGACGACAAATCCTGAATGAGACGCCGTTTACCAGGCTGGCCTTTCTTTGGAATGACCCAAAACGGGCTGCACTGTAGATTAGGAAACGGTGGCGAGGCAAAAGGACCCACGACACGACCATGCGAAATTTCATTTGCCAAATATTTGTCGATAACATCGGGATGTTGCAAGGCCGATTTCATGTTTCGGTGCGATGGTCGTAAAGAGACTAGTGAAGGATCAAAACCCGACGGAAAGCCGTGAGCTATACCATCCAACACGTAGCGAACCATAGCTTGATTGGGATGGTTGATTAATTCCCGATGAAACTCGACGTATTGAAGCGGAGAAACGCGGGAGACCAACGGAAACAGGATGCGGGACTCCGGCAACGGTGGATCTACAGCACGAACGAAAGCACCTACAACGGAGCAGAAAAATAGCAAGAACAGCGAGCGGAAACGAACGGAGCGACCGGTGCGAACGGTACGAACGGTGCGACCAGTGCGATCGGTACGAACGGTGCGACCAGTGCGATCGGTGCGAACGGTACGAACGGAGCGACCAGTGCGAACGGTACGAACGGTGCGACCAATGCGATCGGTACGAACGGTGCGACCAGTGCGATCGGTGCGAACGGTACGAACGGAGCGACCAGTGCGAACGGTACGAACGGTGCAACCAGTGCGATCGGTGCGACCGGTACGAACGGTACGAACGGTGCGAACGGTGCGACCAGTGCGATCGGTACGAACGGTGCGACCAGTGCGAACGGTGCGAACGGTACGAACGGAGCGACCAGTGCGAACGGTACGAACGGTGCGACCAGTGCGATCGGTGCGAACGGTGCGAACGGTACGAACAGTGCGCAACTAAATCACAAGTGAAGCTAGATAACTATTTTAATCAGCAATTCATAACCGAACACGAATTACAACAACAAAAAAAAACTAAAATAGCGCACAAAACAATGTTAACGTCCGGAACAACGGGAACAAACGAACCGACCACTACGTATTAACTAACGACGCGAGGTGTCTGATGATATCAATCAATCAATCAATCAATCAATCAAAACTTTATTTAAGCACGGTAAAATCTACAGTATAAAAAGTGGGCTATAATTATATACATTCATTAGATATTTAGGGACAAAATTACTAAATACAACACAATACAATACAATTTAAAATACAGATATATAAACTGATTTACAAGATTGCCGTGCGAGAGTCTGTTTTATAGGGAAAAAATGTTGTCAATCTCCCTTTTAAATTGGTTAAGAGAGCATAATGCTCGTACATTTTGAGGTAACTCATTCCACAACACCGCGCCACTATAACTAAAACTTCGCTTAGCATAATTTGTTCGCGGTTTTGGTACAAATAAAGCATTTTCAGAGTTTCTCAAATTGTATCCTGTGCTGTGGAATTCAAATAAATTACGGAGATAATTCGGTGTTAAATCGTTAAGAATTTTGAACATTATTACAGCCTTGTGTTTTTTCCGGCGTGTCGAAAGATTGTCCCAACCTAGTTTAGTGAAAAGGTCGCTGGAACTTGCATCGTATCCAGATTTGGTAATTACCCTCGCTGCTCTATTTTGCAGTTTTTGCAATTTATCATTTAACGTGATATTTAAACCATCCCAAACTGAACTACAATAATCAAAATACGGTTGAATCAAAGCTCCGTAAATTTTGAGGGCAGTGCTTGTATCTATGAACTGGCGTATCCTTTTAAGAGCACCAATTGCCGACGCAACCTTTTTGGAAATGCCTTCAACGTGTCGCGCCCATACTAGGTGCTCATCAATTTGTAATCCTAATGATTTCGTATCTTTAACTCTCTTGATTATCTTCCCGTCAATTTCAATGTTTATTTGTTCATTATTGTGTATCATTAACCGTTGACGAGATCCAATTATCATAAATTCCGTTTTAGCGACATTTAGACTCAGTTTGTTAGCTATGAGCCATTGATTAAGATTTTTCAATTCAGAGTTAATTATTGATTCAAGCTCTGTTACAGATTTTGCCGCATATATATTGGTATCATCAGCAAACATTCTCGGAGAGGCTCTTTCCAGACAATTAGGCAAATCGTTAATGTAAATTAAAAACAATAGTGGCCCCAAGTTGCTACCTTGAGGCACACCACAACTTATTTTAACAGCCTCAGATAATTCACCATTTACGCAACATCTTTGGCCACGGTTGCTTAGATATGATTCAAAGAGTTTGATGCCGCTTTGGTCAACACCATATATTCTTAACTTCCGTAAGAGAATGGTGTGATCAATGGTATCAAATGCTTTTTTGAGGTCGATAAAGACCACTCCATTGAGTAGGCCATTATCTATGTTGATTGACCATTTGTCCGTTGCTTCTAATAAGGCAGTTAATGTACTGTGCAATGATCGAAAACCGGATTGAATTTTGGATATCAAATTATTAGCATTTAAATACTCATATAGCTGATCAAAAATCAGTTTTTCAAAAATCTTAGCAACACATGAAATTACGGATATTGGTCGATAGTTGTCCATATCATCTTTTCTACCTTTCTTAAAAATCGGCGTAACTCTTGCTAACTTCCATTCCGTTGGGAATATGCCAGTAGTTATAATCTTATCAAATATTAGAGTTAATGATGGGGCAACGATTTCAGCTGCAAGTTTTAAAAGTTTGCAGGGTATTTTATCCAGACCTGATGCTTTCTTTTCGTTAATCGTTCTTAATTTACTACAAACTGTATTTATTGTGGGGGTGTCAATGAGAATGTGGTTTCAGTTGGCTCAATATAAACCTCCGGTTCCACAGCAGATGGTGGTATATCAGATGCTAATTCTCACCTACTTTTGCAAAGTGAGAATTAAACATTTCGGCTATGTCCTTAGGCGCATTTATTGTTTCTTCGCCAATTGTAATATTAGATATGGTCTTATGACTAGAATTATTACGAGAGCTTAATTCATTAATAAGTTTCCAAGTTGACTTTGGATTGTTCTGGTTGGTCTCAAGGTTATCAGTAAAGTATTGACTTTTCACTTTTTTAATTTCATTATTCGTAGAGTTCCTTAATGATTTATATTGTTGCCAAATCAATGTGTCTCCAGTCATTTTTGCTTTCTTTTTCAAAAAATCTCTCTGGCGCATTTTTTGTTTTAATTGATTAGTTATCCAAGGGGATTTCTTTTTCCCAATTCTTTTTAATCTGAGTGGAGCATGTTTATCAATGCAATTAAGTAACATCCCTTTCCATCTTACCCACATTTCATTAGGTTCATTGCACAAATTTAATTCTAACCATTGCTGTTGTTTTAAATCTCTATAAAGTTTCCTCTATGAAAATTTTTCATACTCCTTATTTCAACTAATCGCGCTTCCGCTTTCTTATAATGAACCTTATGTGTCATATAAACTAAAACATGATCACTTATGGAAAGATCAATTATACCTGAGTTTATGATCTTTGTTGGGGCATTTGTAACGCAAAGATCAATTAGCGTTGAGGAATATGGTGTAGTTCTAGTGGGTTCTTTAATTAGTTGTGTGAGGCCAAAAATTTCAAATATATCATTTAATTTATTAGCATTGGCTGATGTTGCTCCCGGCATAAGGTCCACATTTATGTCACCTAATAGAAAGTAGTCATGATTCGTCAAATCTACCTTCTGTATTATTTTCTCAAAATAATCAAAGTAATACGTTGGCAGATCTGGAGGTCGATACCAAGTGCTAATTAAAAGAGATTTAGACCGAGGCTTAGTTATTTCAACTGTTAAATATTCTAAATCGTCAGAGCTTAAATCATCGCAAATTTTGTAATTAAGGTTGCATCTTACATAGAAACAAACACCACCCCCATGTCTCCCATTTGTTCTCCTATCTTTCCTTACTATTTCATAGCCGGGTATATGGACTTCGTTATCTCCAATTAAAGAATCAAGCTTTGTTTCGTTAATTGAGATAACATCAATATCAGATTCTTTCATAAATATTCGAAATTCATCAATATGCGCAAAAAGGCTATTAATATTTAGTGAGGCCATAACTAGACCTTTGCCAAATGGTTTATAATTAATATTAGTACACTTACGATTTACACTCGGTAGCACCGATTCAGACTCCCGCACAGCAGATTGGTCGTCCACACTACCTATTATTGACGTGTTCGCCAGATCATTGTTATTTGTGGCATAAGTACTCTTTTCCGCGTTATATAACGATTTGTCTAACGATGAATTCTTTTCCTTGGCGTCTGTGGTATGATCATCCTCAGAAGCTCCCCAGATGATGAAGTTCCTTCGGAAAATCCTCAACAGTTGGATGTGAAAGTCGCCGAAGAAATTTGATAAAATGGACAGCCAGGAGCGCTGATCCCTTTGTATTAAGGTGTAACTTAGAGCCATTGAGGCAGGATTCGTCTATGTTCTTATTTGCGATGAATGTATATCCTTTTTTCTTGCATAGATTGTATAGTAATTTATTGGTTTCATGAATCTTTGTTGCTACGTCAATATCTCCTCTCGATATTAGGCCAGATATTGCGATTCTGGCATCTTTAAACTTGTTTTGTACTGTGGAGCTTAGATGCTTAATATTGTCGCAGCATTCTTTACTCGAGTTCTGTATTAAGTTATTCGTTCCAGCATGTATGATAACATCTGTGGGAGAGGAATGCACATGAGCTTTTTGGAATTCATTTGCTATTTCCTCAGCTCTTTTCCCAGGGTATATTAACTTTCGAACTGAGCTTTTTGATATCTTGTGAGGATTAATATCCTTGATCATTGAATCTCCAATTAGTAGGATGTTTCGCTTGGATTTTGTGCCTTTATGAGTTGTGTTAGTGTTCTCATTCCGATGACCAGTTTCCAAGGTTTTGTCTAAAGATACTTTGCTCACAGAATCATTGGCATCGTCTTCTTGATCACTGATGCTGAGGACTTCGTACCGATTCTTTGACTCAAAAACGCTTTCAGATGTATCTTTACTAGAGCTCTTTACTTTGGTATAATCCCGTTTCTGTGTTTTGCTTCCATCATTGAGGTCTTCTTGTAGGGATCTTGCAGCTGCTCTTAAACTATCGTTCTCAGTTTCCAGTTCTTTAATTCTCTCCCTCTCCGCCGGTAGAACTTTTTCACGTTGGACCAGCTTCAGTGAGGTCATCAGACTCGATTTCTCTTCCTGGAGGTCCAGTACTTTAGCTCTAGCTTCGGACAGAGATTGGAACAAGTTCCTATTTTTCTCTTTTAGCTCGTTATTTTCCCGGTTAAGTTGCAGTTTTTCCTTCCTTAACTCGTTAACAACGTCCTCTAAGACCAGGATAGCATATGCTTTGTTCTCTTTAGTTTCTTTAATTGTTGAAATTTCATCAGCAAGAGCCTCTAGTTTTTGAGTAACACTCTGGGTATATTTCTCTAGCTTAGATTCAATTTCGTAAACTTCTTTTGGGTTTTTGTTGAAGTTTGTACTATTTAAATTACTTGTGTAGTTTTGATCATTTAGCTGTATCTTATCAGTGTTCAGGTTACAGTCTCGTGAGTTTGTATGCAAATTACTGTCTGTTGACTCCGAGATGAAATGCAAATTCCCGATCTTTGAGCTTTGATGTTTTGCAATGGCTTCGCCGCCTGTTTGTGATTCGAGTAATTCGCTATCGCTTTCCACAGTCTCTCTCGTTTCGGTCAAGGGTTCACCGTCCGCTATGTGTTCAGATGCTGCCTTATTAGTTAGATATATGTCTCTGACTAGGTCTTTGATTTTCAGAGAGGCTTCGCCTTCGAATGACAATACTAACGATTTCTTCGAGTATTTTATTGTTATTTCATCGCTGCTAAAGAGCTTAGTTGATCCACCAGGTGATGTCCAGTTGCCTCCTAAACCCAAGCGCAGCTCGGTAAAAGCTTTCAGATCTTCGAAGGAGCCATTCCATTTGATTTTTGATCCCTCGACTACGAGTTGATTGTTGATAGTCGGTTGAGTCGAAGATTCGCTTTGATTTATACTCGCCATGGTGTAGGCAAATTAAAACCGTAATATGTACTAAGCCAATTGTAGTTAGAAATTTTTTAACAGCAGCAATTACTTGGCGAATTCACAATATTTTCAGCGGAGCCCAAAGTACACGTCTACACACGACCACGAGGTTCAGAATATGAATACCACACCCGCTGTCGCCAATGCGCAACATAATCCTGCTACCTCCATATTTTACAGATTCGCCGTTCAAACTTGATTGATGTTGTCGTTTTTCACGCTACTTCGCGGGTTGCGAGCGAGATGGTGAACGAGGACAACGTGTAGACTGGTGGGCCACGCTACGACGATGGATTGCAGGACAACCCGGGAAATCACAGGCATGACGGAACCGACACCGGAGGAATTGCGATGAGCACCGACCAGCGTTCCAAGAGAGACAAATAATGGACGACGACGGGGTACCGGACGCTTCAAGGGAGCTGGAGGACGAGGAAAACGAAGTAGATACCCGCGAAGCAGGAGTAGAAGAAAACTCCCGGCGCCGAATATATGAAAATTATACAGCTCCGGGTGGAGTTGTAACCAATCGGTGAGGCGGAGAGCAGCTGCATGGCGACGAAAAGCGCGATCGTACGCGATCCACGCCGAGCCAAGATGCTTCTGAGCGGAACGCAAAATAAGTAGCTGGTAGCGAAGCAAATCCGGGGAGCGAGACGGCCAAAAATTCGTCATCACGAGGATATAAACAGAAAATGCTGGGAGCCAAGTCCTAATATCTGTAATTTCCTTAGGGCGCTTTGACGGTCGCAAAACTAGTTCGTTATCCCCGATGGTAAACGAAGGCGCGTCATGAACTGAAGTTTCTTCGATAAGAGAGGCCAACTCGACCAACTTGCCGTTGAAAATTGATGCCATAAGCTTTGGGGATACCGGAGGAAACCAGGCCTGACCACGAAGGGAGAAAAAGCCGATACGGTAAGCGTAGAGAAGCGAGGGGGCGAGGCAATACCACCAGAGGCTAAAAAACACCCGGCGAAACAAACCCCATCCCGGGGCCCGGGGACGTAGACGAAGAAAACAAATATGGCGTACCTGAAGGGACAGGATTTTGAATCCGATACAACGGCTGCTGCAGCGTCTGTTGAGGCGGTTGCCAATGTCCAGCTACGGCACGATCTGTTGTTGGGTAACGTAGGCGTCGCTGATTGAAGTAAACGGGTTGTGGTGGCTGCTGAGCGAAAAATGGTGTCAAACTTGGATGACTCGATGGCCAAGTAGAAGCAACACTGACGATTTGTTGATTTGCAATAGCCGGCGATGGAACACGAGTTGGGAATAACGGTGAAGCAATATGCTGGTGTAAACTTGGCTGGAAATTGCCGAGATGGCGACGAGCGAACGGCAAGGGGAGCGTAGCGATTCAACTGCGATGCCACTGTTGAAGTGTAACAGCAGACACGACTGGTGAGCTAGTTGGCGTTAAACTCAAAGCAACTCCTTGAAGAGACATATTTTCCTGAGCCATTATAGCGAAATAATTTTGTTGGACAAGGTTGTGACGGCATCGATTCACGCAAGCAACTAACAACTCGATCAGGCAAACTGGGCTCATATTTGTACTCACCGGAGGGGGCAAGTAGCCGACCGGACAAGCGTCCTAGGACCCGCGACACTACGATACGAAGACCCGTATAACATTAACTTCCTTTATTATTTAATAATAAATACATTTAAAGAGAACCCAGAATGTTATGGTACTGCAACTCGTACAGCTGATTCTTCTGGTCGTCCAGTTCAGAAGCCTGTAGTATTTGATGGTCGTACTCCTTGGGAAGCGTACAAGACGCAATTTGAAATCGTAGCAGAGATTAACCGATGGGATGGAACGGAGAAAGCTGCTTTTCTAGCAACTAGTTTGCGAGGCCAAGCATTGACAGTTTTGTCGAATCTACCGCCCGAAAGCCGTGTTCATTATCCATCGTTGGTGGCAGCCCTCGAAAGTCGATTCGGGAGTCAAAGGCAGGCGGAATTGCATCGAATGAAATTACGCAGTCGAGTTAGACACCGAGAAGAAAGTTTGCCGGAGTTGGCTGAGGACATAGAAAGATTAGCGAAGTTGGCATATCCTAACGCATCTCCTGCAGTTTTAGAGACATTGACGAAAGATCAATTTATTGATGCCCTTACAGACGACGAGCTACGTTTGAGAGTGGCCCAGGCAAGACCGTCGTCTCTTCGAGCAGCTCTTGGCGTGTCGCTGGAAGTAGAATCGTTCACTCTCGCGGCGAAACGTAGAACTAAATTTGTTAGGACAGTTCGAGAATCGCCAAGAAATGGGACACAGGGAGATATGGTTTCTGAGGTCGATGCTTCATTACAAAAAAATCAAGAGTTTTTAGCTGAACTGAAGCGAATGACGAGCGAGTTACGAAAGATTGTCAGTGAGGCGAGCCAGAAAAGACGTGAAGACAGGTCACCAATCAGAAGACGAAGGTGTTGGACGTGTGGTTCTGAAAAGCATCTGCAACGAGAATGTCGAAAATTCAAAAACGAGAATTCCACGCAGGATGAAGCCAAAAACAAGAATTCGGATCAGGGAAACGAGGAAGTGTCGAGTCTGAAGGGCGGGGCTCGACGTTAACGGAAAGAGCCCTAAAGAAATCGCCAAATAATATTTCATGGCAGAAAAATGACGGACTCTTTGTTGAGGGAACACTTGAAAAAAAGTCTATTCGTATGATAGTTGATACTGGTAGCAATATATCGATTGTGAATAGTCGTGTCTTGCCAAAGATTGGTTTGGATTTGTCAAGTGTTGAACCTGTCAACAATTGTTTGCGGTCGGTTACGGGTGAAAATGTCCCTGATAGGGAGAATTGCGTTAAGAGTTGAAATAGCTGGACGGGAGTTCCTTCAGAATTTCTTTGTGGCAGAGATAGGAGAAGACTGTATTCTCGGATGTGACTTTTTGGAGCAACGTGGAGGCTGTTTGGATCTCGTAAATAAAGTTATGACAATTGGGGACGTCCAAACTCCCATTCTGCCGAATGGGGAAGATAAAGACTTTAGTCCTCCTTGTTATCGGGTTGTTGTACTTGAAGATACATGTATCCAGCCTCATACTGAAGTTATCATTCCAGCTCGAGTGCTCGATTATCCCGGAGCGGTGGATTACGGACTTATTGAACCGGACGTTCGAGGAACGATTCCAGGAATTATTGTGGGTAAAACGTTGGTGAAGCTCAATAAGGAATCGCCTGTGGTACCGGTGAGAATGGTCAATGTGGCAGATGATGTACGCAAAGTTTTGGCTGGAGTTGATTTGGCAAAGTGTGAAACTATTTGCTCTGTGGCTGAACTTGATTCAAATGAAGAAGACGGTGAACATGGGCCAACCAGTTCAAGCAGTATGATGGGAGAACATTTGAACCTACTTTTCCAAGAAAGTGTAGCGGAACTAGATGACGAGCAGAGGAACGAAGTTTATGAATTTCTTTGTGAAAACGCTGATTTGTTTGCAAAAGACTCCAGTGATCTCGGGAGGACGGATATCGTTACCCATCGTATTGAGACTGGAGGGGTAAGACCAATCAAACAGCCACCTAGAAGGATGCCGCAAACAAAGAAAGTAGTAGCTCGTCAAGCAGTGAAAGACATGCTACAGCAAAAAGTAATAGAACCTTCAGCAAGCCCTTGGTCGTCACCAGTTGTCTTGGTGAAGAAAAAGGATGGCACTATGCGTTTTTGCGTGGACTATAGAAAATTGAATGACGTAACAAGAAAGGACTCTTATCCTCTTCCCAGGATTGATGAGACGTTAGACGCGTTAAGTGGTTCAAAATGGTTCTCAACGTTAGATCTAAAGAGCGGGTATTGGCAAGTCATGATGAACCCTGAAGACAAGGAGAAAACGGCTTTCACCATTGGAGAAGGACTGTGGCAGTTTCGTGTAATGCCATTTGGGCTTTGCAATGCACCAGCGACGTTTGAGAGATTGATGGACTATGTATTAGCTGGGTTGCCGTGGAGTGTTTGTCTGGTCTACTTAGACGATATAATCGTTCATGGGAGGACATTTGCAGAGAAACTTGGCAACTTACGTAAGGTGTTGACTGCTTGCGAAGAGCAGGGCTGAAGCTGTCTGTCGGGAAATGCAACTTATTTCGTCGTAAAGTGAAATATCTGGGACATATCGTTAGCGAAGACGGAATCTCTACGGATCCAGAAAAGGTTAGCACTGTGAATGATTGGCCCAGTCCTGAGTGCCTTACAGAATTACGAAGTTTCTTGGGGCTATGTTCCTATTACAGAAAATTCATTCGTGACTTTGCGACCATCGCGAGCCCGTTAACTCGTCTGTTAGAGAAAAATCAAGCATTCATCTGGGATTCCTTAGCGGAAGAATCGTTTCATAAATTAAAGAAAGCGCTTGTTTGCGCACCCGTCTTGTCTTTCTTGACAGAAAACGACACCTTAATTCTTGATACAGATGCCAGCAATAGTGCAATCGGGGCAGTACTGTCACAGAAACAAGGCGGAGAGGAGAAAGTCATCGCATATTTTAGTCGTTCTCTTGATCGAACTCAACGTCAATACTGCGTCACAAGAAGGGAACTGCTGGCGATTGTAAAAGCCCTGGATCATTTCCATTCATACTTGTACGGAAGACAGTTTGTGGTGCGAACGGACCATTCTTCATTGCGTTGGTTGATAAATTTTAAAAGTCCGGAGGGCCAGTTGGCTCGATGGCTTCACAAGATACAACAGTATGACATGCAAATCGTATATAGACAGGGAAAACATCACTTGAATGCTGACGCCATGTCGCGACGTCCATGTTTAAAGTTACACTGTAGACATTGTGATAGAGCTGAGTCAAAAGAAGACGCGTTTAAAGAAGTAGAATGTTCGAGTCGAGAGGAACCTTCTCCTGGTGTTTGTGATGTGAGGCGTTCCACCTCAGAGGACATACCCAACAAAAGCTTGAAGGACTTTGTAAAAAAAACCGTAAGTCAGCAGGAACTTTCCGAAATTCAAGAAAAAGATCCAGATATCGGTCCAGTTCTTCGATGGCTGAAGGTTGGGAATGGAAGACCTGGATGGTCAGCGGTGTCAAGTCGTAGCGAAGTCACCAAAATTTATTGGGCGCAGTGGGACAGCCTAATTGTGAAACAGGACGTTCTGTATAGGAAATGGGAGTCCACAGACGGTGAAGAAGTGAGATTGCAACTAATTGTACCAAAGTGTTTGCGCGAAGAGATTCTAACACAACTGCATAATCATCCTGTGGCGGGACACTTCGGAGTGGCAAAGACATTGAAACGGGTAAAAGAAAAATTCTATTGGCCGTATTGTCAATCGGATGTCAAAATGTGGTGTGCGCGTTGTGGTCTGTGCGCATCAAAGAAAGGACCAAGTCGACGACAAAAAGTTTGTCTGGGGAAATATCTGGTTGGTAGCCCTATGGAAAGGATTGCAATTGATGTGATGGGCCCATTCGTTCTCTCTGATAAGGGGAATCGTTACCTGTTGGTGGCTATGGATTATTTCAGCAAGTGGCCTGAAGCTTATGCCATTCCTAGGCAAGACGCAGAAACGGTGGCAGAAGTTCTCGTCAACGAATTTGTTTGCAGATTTGGTGTTCCACTCGAGCTTCACTCCGACCAAGGAACAAATTTTGAGTCGGCGGTATTCCAGGAAATGTGCGCACTGCTCGGTATACATAAAACTAGGACAACTCCACTCCATCCAGAGTCAGACGGGATGGTGGAAAGATACAACCGAACTTTAAAGACACAATTATCTTTGTTTGTGGAACAGCATCAACGCGATTGGGACAAATATGTACCTCTTCTTCTAATGGCGTATAGGACAGCTGTGCACAAGGCAACTGGATTTACTCCTGCACGTATGATGTTAGGGCATGAGGTTCGTGTACCAGTTGATCTCGTTTATGGATCTCCAGAATATGAACGCAAGAGTTCTACGCAGCATGTCCAAAGTCTACAAGAAAATCTGGAAGTAGTTCACAGATTTGCCAGGGAAAACTTGGAATTAAGCTACGAGAAGATGAGGAAACAGTATAATAACGACAGTAGTGCAAACCCTTTAGAAGAAGATGATCTTGTCTGGCTGTTTAACCCTCGACGAAAGAAGGGAAGATCGTCCAAATTGACGAGGCCCTGGGAGGGTCCGTTTACTGTTGTAAAAAGACTGAATGATCTGGTATATCGGATAAGGAAAAACATGCAGACCAAACCGAAAGTTGTGCATCGAAACAGATTATGGAAGTATGCTGGCGACCAATCGAATATTTGGGGTAATGAACAGTGTGAGACTAGTCGTTTCGACGTAGAGACTCAAGAAAGTGTGGATAACGAAGTTGGTGAATCTTCAATGGGAACCCTACGACGGAGCAAACGAAAGAGGAAACCGAGAACTATTCTAGATTTGTAACATTAGTGTCATCTCCGAGTCGGTAAGATGACTCGGGAGGGAGTAGTGTGATGAATGTAAATATAAAGATAATTTTTTTATACTTAGTATGCATGGGTGAACATTGGGGGCGTATGGAAATATGCTCCAGAACAGAGATATATATGAAACGTGTGGTGTAGAGAGAGATAGAAAAACTGATAATAACTGAGTTTGTTCAAAGCTAAGCGAATTATTACAATATGCTGTTTCTGTATAATATATGGGTTCCCTAATCGCCCAGGACCAAATATTTTCGGACAGTAAGAAATAATTATGACGTCATATTATACTTATGATTAAGTCATTATCTGGTCTCTCTTTTAGCGGTAACTTTGAGCATCAAATTTCGCAGATAAAAATTTGTAAATTAGCGCGGTAAGCCATATTACTGCACAACTGTCGCGATTTCATTTCACAGCATCAGCTTAGGTAGGATTTACTATAAATTATTGGGTCAAAAAGACGATTGTCAACAAAAATCTTAGTATACATTAGATACTTGTATCAGGAGAGAGGAGTTAGAGCTGGACAGCTTTTGCAAGCGTTTCCAAACTACAGTAAAGCAAAAATATACCGGCACGCAAAATTACCAATCGACAACGACGATCGACATGACAAGTGCAAGAATAACAAGGGAGGGTGAGGAAAATTAGTATATGCGAAGAATGAAACCTTGTTAGAGGGTTGCGCAAATTAAGGGCATCACCAGGGCATTTCTGTGCTTCCAGACTTTGTACAGGGGCAGGTATAAGTCCTGAGGTTTCATTGTGGACCATTCGCAGGGCGCTCAAAAGGCATGGATACTCCTATTTGCATTCTCACCAGAAAGGGCTATTGACACACAGGGATCTTTACCACAGATATCGATTTGCTTGCGATATTAGAAAAAACTGCCGGATGACTTCTGCATCATCGAACGCTGCATCATCTACTTCGATGCGACGTCTTTCGTTAAAAAACTAACCCTTTCGATCACGCCTGAGCTACAAAAACAATGGCATGCAGAAAGAGAAATGAAGGACTGGCTCTTAATTGCACAAGTAAAGAGAAGAAAGTGCGGGTTTAAGGGAAAACTGCGCTTTCTTTGTGCCGTTTATCGCGTATGGAAGAGGATTGATAGCTTGCGATCAGTTCCTTGGTCGGTTGACAGAATTTGAGAGAAGTTTCCGATTACGTTTGCGATAACCTCCCGCAAATATTCTTAAAAGCGCAAATCGAAAGTCCAAGCTTTTTCTTCACTCTTTTAAATGTCTTGGGCTCGAAATGGACGGAAATCTTACCTGGAATCAACATATTCAGGTGATTTGCAAAAAGGTTGATGCAAGCCTGGTTTCTTTGAGACGTATTAAACACTTGCCTTCAACAGCCTCCCTTCAAACAATTTGCCGGGCTCGGATTCAGACGTACTTCGACCTTTGTTTTCCTATTTGGGGTGTCTGTGACCAAAATTTAAGAGATAAACTCTAA
Source organism: Dendronephthya gigantea (assembly GCF_004324835.1). Classification (NCBI taxonomy): domain Eukaryota; kingdom Metazoa; phylum Cnidaria; class Anthozoa; order Malacalcyonacea; family Nephtheidae; genus Dendronephthya; species Dendronephthya gigantea. The sequence continues at coordinate 219,574 of NW_021163230.1, read as the reverse complement.
AAAGTTCAAAATTGTGCAGCCCGAATCATAGTCGGTGCGAGTCCTACGTTGAAAGGAATCCTTGATAAGACGCAATCATATGCAAACTAACTATGAACTTAGAAATAGTCATACAGATCTGGCTCTTAGATTCCTAAGCCCAACAGGGAATTTCTGAAAAAGAGCTTTAAATATGGTGGAGGTAAGCTATGGATTAGCCTTGTAAAAGGTCCAGCATTCAAATTAGTTTTTCTTCATTTTATCATTATCAAGTTACTCATTATGCACCAAACTGGTTGAATCAATTCAATATTCAAAAGCCACTTCAAACTTACCTCTAACGTAATGAATACTTGAGAATCATATTGTAACAAATTACAACCATAATATCTGGGGTCACACCAACTGGTACATAGTTTTCCTTTTAACACTAATTTTTAATCTTGTAGACGCCCCCCGTGGAAACCAACGTATTGTTATCGGGGCTAGTGTCTTTAAATAAAGTTTTACATAAATACGTACCAGTGTATCAAATTATAGCATCTAAAATGACAGGTTAAAGCGGCAATTGTTCACACGTATTGGCCGAAATCATATTGTATAAACATTTACGGCCGCCATTTTTTCAATTTCCTGCCAATTCGACGAGCATTCACTACCAAGCCTCGCGGCTTAGCCACACGTTGTGATAGGCCCATTTCGCCCGCCCATTATAACAAGCGAATTATAACGAGCGAAAAAATCACGAATCCATCATACTTTTACTTGTTCACACGTATTGGCCGAAATCATATGGTATAAACATTTATCGCCGCCATTTTTTTAATCTCGCGCCAATTCGTCGAGCATTCGTTACCAAGCCTCGCGCAGCTTAGCCAACGTTGCGATTGGCCGTTTCGCCCCATTATTCGTTCACAAACAAGGAACGTTCACAAGCAAGGAACTCGTTCACAAACACTGAACTCGAAAACACTGATCGTTCACAAACAAGGAACTCGAAGTTCAATACTGTATTGAATTTCACGCTCCTTGTTCGTGAACTCGTGCATGTAAAACCCGACTCACAGAGTGCATTAATCCTTAACTAAACAATACTCTGAAATAAAATAAACAGGAATATTTTAATTCCATCGAGTAAGATACATTAAGCGCGGGCAAGAATTTTACAAAACCATGCTAGTCATAATAAAATTAATATGCCATAAATAGCTAGACGCGAATATGATAATATCATAGACAATCCAAAAGACAGGGACTGTAAACGCTGGCTAAAACACTTATAATGCTGACGCACCATCCGTGATATGGCTTTATCACCTAAATTTTTACGTTGCCACGCAACCGGGCTCTTTATTCAGAAAAAATAATGCAAAGTAGATCCAGCAAAAGTTTGCATATTTTGAAGGATTTTTTAAATATAAATATTATATTTCTACCTGACCTTTAAGTCAGAAAAATTTTCAAGCTAAGTGCGTTTTCATTTTTCATCTTGAGTGTAAACAGTGCTCATAGTTTCAGTTCCAGAAGTGTTTGCATCAAAAATATATATATACGCACGTAAAAATTTGGTAGTTTTTTGGGACCCTGTAACTTGAAATCAAAGCTATAAATTTTCTTTGACCGCATACAAATAGCATCTTATATTACACAAGAGTGCATTAGGACAGCGACTGCAACTTGCAACTACATGCAGACTAGTGCGTGAGCCCGACAGTAAGAACCCTTTTCAGTCTCAACCACAAAAAGATCGCCATGTATGCACTATTAATTTGTATACTGTAACTACAATTTTGATAAATTGAGCAACTTTGCCTTACATTGTGTAAACAAAATAATACAGGGTATACATCTATTACCCTTTTCAGCCTCTTTTTGCGCTTGAAAAGCTAAGAATCACCAATAACTGCATGCGTCGTGTTTTGATGTTAAAATGTCACTTTTTTGTTCTCGCAAAATATGTACCTAGTTGGGACCCTATAAGATCACTTCGACCCAATTTCAGAGGATCATTTTTATATATTTGAAACAATAAATCAACTAACTGTGCACTTAACGCATTTTCCAACATCGTCTTATATTAAAAAAGTTAAATTACCATTAAAAACTGCGTGTGTTGTATTTTTTGCTAAACTGAGTGTCGCCATTGCTTTTCTCGAAATATGTGCCTATTAAACTTACTTTATAGGCAAGTTTTAGAGCCCCATTTGAAGATAGTTTAAACAAAAAACAATAAACTGTTAACTTATTGCCTTTACCAACATATTCTTTGCGTTATTGAAGTTACAAATCACCAATTAACTGCGTGCGTTGTCTTTTTGCTGAGAAGTGGCTCCATTGTTGTTTTCGAAAATGGACTTAATGGAGTTCTACATGAGCCCGCAAAATGTGCCGGCCGTATCACGGAGAGCGCACGCGAAAACAATAGCGTTTCCAGTCCCTGTCTTTTGGATTGTCTATGATAATATGCATCGCAAACTTCAATATTATGCAAATTATCAAACACTATAATGATCGCTCAATAAGAAGGCTTATCCATTCTAGTGCATTTTATGACGGGATAGCGAATGTACAAGTTTGATCACCTTAAATGTCGTTGTGCAGTTAATTCTGCAAATGTTAATATGTGTGAGTTTAGTTCGTCCGTATATTCTGTGATTAAACATGATTCAAATTTACTAGCGAAAATTAATTAAATGGCTTTGCGAAGACCGTCTGAATACTTTTTTTTTTAAATATTAAGAGTAACTTTAATGTAATTCATGATAAAATTAACTATATACATATTTAAAAGAATTCTAAATAAAACTAGATCAAAATTAAGTATTCTAATCACCATGCATTTTCCAATGGGCTGTTTAAACTCTTCGAAAGTCAAAATGATTGTTGTTCTTCCTAATCTTTATAGAAAAGGAGTACTTCGCACGTAAAGTTAAATCTAAAAAACTTTAAAAAACCTCTGCAATCTTAACATTTAGTCCAAAATCGTCTACCACTTCAAGTTCTTTTCTATAGAAAGGTGATCTAGATCCCCTTACACTCGCATGTACCGATCTTAGATGTGTGAGTTTTAACCTATTAATTTTGAGCTCTTTTTTATGACGGGGTAGCGTAAAATAAAGTAAAATTGACATCTATTAATTATGACCCTCTTAAGGTGGTCTTATACACAAAAATCACGATTTATTCTGTTTTTAGAATTTTAAGGGTGCAAACTTAAATGTCTCCCTAAAATTCTTAAGATTTTTTCGATTTGATTATTGTGTTTTCGTTCTCAGAATGCAGTTCATGACATTCCGTTCCGAAGCGAACGGCAACCGCGATCATATTCTTTCCCTTGCATATTTTTTCCTTTTCGCAACCGAACCGCAACCGCAGTGTTAGGTTTTTTCCGGTCTCTGCTGTAAAATTATGCATGCTCGTTACAGATTTTTCATAGACTAATTATGCATTTTTCAATGGTTCTTGTGATATTTTTTATGGAACGAATTAACTTGCCCCAAATTCTGGAGGCTTCTGACTAAGGTGAGTTTAAACATGCTGACAGACATGCACGTTCTCCGCTCTTACTGTTATCCGCTTGCGCTAATCAATTTCGTAGCACTTATTGCTTTATTAAATTTTGATATCGAGCACTCTTTCATCTTGGATACTTGATAGCATTACTTAACTGATATATTTGATTTAATTACGGAATTCCTTTACTTCGATCTAGACGTTTCCTGAAGGCCTTCGTCAGGAGATTTAGTTACTAAGAAGTACTTCTTGTCTTCTTGGGATAAACAATTGTTGTAAAACCAGTGGAAGCTGGTTATTAATTGTTTTTTCATTTCTTATGCACTGCTTCATGCACTCATGTTTTCAACATTTGGTATGAAAATCATGTCATCCGATAGTGAAAAGCCAGATCTTTCTAAATGCGAAGAAATTTCAGGTAGAAGAAGAGTAGTTCAGATACAATAGGGTGGTGAAGTGTATCCAACACACTGTATAGTATAAAATAATGTGGTTTGGGTAGTATAGCTAATAATTTTAGTTCAACATTGAAATAAAGGTATATTTATGTACCTCTATCTTCCCCAGACACACGTATTTCCTTTTCTTTTAACTAGTCAATAATTCTTTGCGTCAATCGTATCACGTATCCAAGCCTTCACGCTTAACCCGAATCTTGACGCAAATGTATATGCATGTGGGCCTCCACGGGGAAACATATCCTAGATAATGATCTGTCATAACGTTTCAACGAATCTAAAAAACGTTTTGACAAATTCAGCTAAAAGTCTGAACGTTTTAAGTCGAGAATCCGAACGTATAAAATAAACGTTGAATCAAAAGCGTTCGAACGATTTAAGTTTATGAACGGTTTTAACGAATTAGTCTGAAGGTTTGATGTGCGTGATATGATTGACGCAAAATATTATTGACTAATTAAAAGAATAGGAAATATGTGTCAAACAAGTAAAATGTGTTGGCGCAAGTATGTATGCATTTATTAATATACCTTAATTTTCGTTTGAATGTTAAAATAAAATTATTAGCTATACAAATAAATCATATTATTTTATACTACCGGGTGTCCCAAAAAAAACTTTACCTGTTTGTCTTAATATAACTCAAAAACGATAAAAGCTATTGAGTTGAAATAAACTCCACTGCATGCAAGCAGGGCTAACTTAGATTTTGATATATAACACTAAATTATTGATGCGATATTTACGGAGATACAAGCATTTGATGTCGCAAGGTACTTTCAAAATCTGTGCAAAATTGACAAAAATCGGCTATTAAATTAATTCGAAACTAATACTTTAACTTTTACGTTTTTAACTTTAGTGATTTTAACTTTAAATGTACGCTTTTCCATTGCAAACTTACTCTTATATAAGAGCGAACAATTAAAGTTAAAATCGCTGAAGTTAAAAACTTACCACGGGAAGTGGCATGCAAGTATTTTCGAATTAATTTAATAGCCGATTTTTGTCAATTTTTCACGGATTTTGAAAGTACCTTGCGACATCAAATGCTTGTATCTCCGTAAATCAATAATTTAATGTTATATATCAAAATGTAAGTTAGCCCTGCTTGTATACGGTGGAGTTTATTTCAACTCAATAGCTTTTATCGTTTTTGAGTTATATTAAGACAAACAGGTAAAGTTTTTTTTGGGACACCCGGTATATATACATATATACATTTGTATTTTGCGTCAAGATTCAGGTTAAAAAAGCCTTGAATTAAATGTAAGTATATGCATATAATGTCAATCTAATCAATGCATCATCTGCAACTAGACATCAAAACATGCAGCGCATATTCATTTGTAACAATTAACGTTACAGGCTTAGTAAATTTCTCCACAGACAAAATCTATCCATGAGTGATTAAAGACGTAAACATTGACGTACGGTAACGAAGATTGTAAACGAAGATTGACATAATTGGCCTGGCTTGGATAATAATGTCATAGGCAATGTCATCGGTCACCATATCAGCTTGGTTGAGTTTCAGCTACAGGATGCAAATTTTATGTTTAAAAGTCATAAAAGGGCAAGCGAATGGAATCACTTGTTTAGGAATGACGAACAAATATTTATAGGGGTGCGCTCATTGTGCGCACCCCCGGTACAAATAGGGTTAATAAGTGATATATATTAAAGAAATTCCCGTTCGACTTGCGTTTAAAGTAGGAGTGCCAAACACCCTAAAAGCCACAAACATCTAAGCATTTTGTCACCTGTACTATATTTAATATATAGGGGATGTGATTCTGAAAATCGTAGCGAAAATGCCATATTTCGAGGAGATAACAAAATATAAAATAGCTCACAAATATAATTATATTAATAGGTGATATTATAATCATTAATAGCACAATAATTAATAATTAATACATGATAATATAATAATATAACCGTTTTTGGTCAGCCAGTGTGCGACCGCAAGTCCACGTCCGCCGGTCCACGTCCGCCAGCCCGCCGATCCGCGTCCGCTGGTCCGCATCTGCCGGTCTGCGTCCGTCAGTCGGCATCCTCCGGTCCGCGTCCGCGCCCGCCTTTTATCTACAACCGTAGTAATCTCAAATTACGTCACATTTCTGAAATTAACAGTATGTATGGGAGAGAGTGAGAAAGGTTTAATATGCCGAAGCTAATTATAAGTGCCAGAAATGACATGACCAAAACCGCGGTTAACCTAAGTCAGGCCGATGTTGAACCTCGGTCTGGCAGACATTGATTATTTGACTGTTGTGTTTTCGTTCTCAGTAGTTCGGAAGCGAACGGCAACCACGATCATATTTTTTCTCTAGTATATTTTTTCCTGTCCGCAACCGAACCGCAACGGCAGTGTTATAGGTTATTTCCGGTCTCTACTGTAAAATTATGCATCCTCGTTACATATTTTTCATAGGCTTATTAGATATTTTTCATAGGTTCTTGTGATATTTTTTATGAAACGAATTAACTTGCCCCAAATTCTGGAGGCTTCTTACTAGGGTAAGTTTAAAAATGCTGACAGACATGCACGTTCTCCGCTGTTACTCATATCCGCTTGCGTTAATCCATTTCGTAGCACTTATGATATTAAAACTAAGTTATAAATAAAAACTAATATCATGTCCTATATAATAGGGTAATGACATGCATGCAAGTACGAGGAAAAAAAAATGACCTTGCACGGGAAAACATAAGTTAACGATATTTTGTTGAAACGGCAAAAGGAACGGATAACGAACGGTAGAGAACGATCTGTTTAGACGTTTGACGTTCGAACGATTTAAGTACGTTTATGAACGGTTTTTACTAATTAGTCTGCATGAAGGCTTGATACGTGATATGACTGACGCAAGATATTACCGACTAATTAAAAGAATATATGCGAAATAAGTGCAAACAAGTGATCGTGACTAAAACAACACACGAGTAACACGAGTTACATACGAGTACATACGAGTGACATACGAGTACATACGAGTGACATACGAGTACATACGAGTAACATACGAGTACATACGAATGACATACGAGTCACATACGAGTTCTAAACAAGTAGCAAATTGTTTTCACTTTTCAGTCTTATTAGTGGTTACATGACAAGAAAAATTTCGCAAAATTGGTAAAAAAAAAATGAAATATACTTTCTTGTCAATAGCGACGCCATCTTAAATCATAATGCATTGTGGGTTGTGCAAGGTAAAATTAATATCTAAAAACTATTAAAGTCCTATTGAAAAAAGTATGATACGTTTTTTATTAGTAGCTATTTCTTGAGGTCATACAAGAAATCAACGATTCAACTGGATTTAATCTTTTATATGTACGCTTTACTTTACCTCACTTAAAAAAGTGAAACTTAGCATGAAAATACAGAATGTTTGGTCATTCAAACTTTAGCAATGTTTGGTTACATATTAATGACAATGTTCTTTTTCCAATGCAAACGTCTTATCAACAGGTAAAACATTAAAAAGATAATGCTGAATATGGAAAACTTGACAAAAGTAAGCCGTGATATTACTTTAATGACAAAATTAAGCCGCGAAATTACTGGAATAATTTTGAGCAAAGTCTGATGAATTGAATCGAATATAAACCCAAAAATAGTCTTCCGACAAAGGTATGTCGGGTTTTGGATTTTCCTGTTGATATGCGTTAAAATAATTTCATAACTTCAATATAAAACAACAGTTTTGCGTTCAACAATACCGTTTTATGTAAAAAAAATATTAAGAAATATTAGCAAAACTTAACTTTCAGCTTTACTATAGTTATGAACTTGCGTATATAGTCCCATTAAAGTAGGAGTTTTTCAATGAAGATAATAATCTTAGCAGAACTTTACTTTCAGCTTTCCAGCCATTATAACAGATTGCTGATCAGGAGTCAAGTATAGTTGTGAACTTGCGTACACAGTGCCATCAAAGTAGGGGTTCTTTTTTGCAATGTGGCCAAAATCACAGTGATAATACGTATTGGTGAAGTCTGCGCCATACTGAACGGCCCCGTTGTTATCCAAACCACGAATTCTTCTATCGGTGTGACGAACAACGATGTTGTGAGGTGGGAAACGGTATTTCTGTGTAAAGTCCTGATTGCACCCATAGCATTTCTTTACGTTGTTCTGTAGCATGCAAATTTGATACGGATGAGGTGAAAGGCCCGAATGCCAAACGGTAGTGGAGTCTACTGGTTGGTACGCTAATGAGTATTGTTGTTGTGTGGTGGTGGTGGTTGCAACTGAAGTTGTGGTAAGTGAGGTTGTGGCGCTTGTTGAAGGCGAAGGTTACGCAACTGTTGTTGCATCTGTTGGTGCTGGTCCAAGAGTAACGTTGGTTCACTTGGTTGTGGCAGGGACGGATGATAATGGTTCTGATTCTCGTTCAGGTACTGCAATTGCTGACAGTGAGTTGGCATGGTATTAGGGATTAAGACACCAAGATGACGTTGTGCGGAATCACTAAATTCGTCCTGGTGTGATAAGGTCGAAGAAGCAATTTGTGGCGTAAACGTCGATGATAATTGACTTGTAGTGTTTCTTAATGCTTTAGGGTTCCTTGGCTGCGGCTGGGGGGTAGACGGTTGCCACGATTCTTTCATTTCCTTCTTCTTTCTTCTTGCAACTTTTTTAATTTCATCTGGTTTCATCCCTTTCTCTTTTAAAGTTTTTCGCGCGTTATATGCCGTTGTGAGGTTAACACCAGTCCCTTGCTTTCTTAGAAATTTTTTCCGGATAACTTCAGCATATTTTTCCAACCAATCAAGGTCTTCGGCTACGGCAATTGTGTCCTGACAGATACCCACGGCCGTGTAAACGCTACACTGACACTCAAGCTGATTTCCGGTTTTCGATGGCTTTACAATGAGGGGAACTTTGCCAAGTCTACTTTTCACAGTTCTCATTCGAGGATCCTCAGACGCCGCTGGCAAAATTGCACCTGGCTCATTCAATAGAGCTTCCGCATTCCTGATCATATCTCTCAGCGTGCTGTTAGGAAGTATTTCTTCTGCAATACCAAATTGATCCGCTGAGATAGAAAGACGGCGAACTTCTGGAATCTTTGAAATTGATGGTACTCCACTTGCACTTTCATTATTTTGAATGGACTTGGTCTCATCGTCGCTGGCTGTCGTCACTGGGTTATCCCTGGAAGCAAGAACAGGTGGACAACACACACTCGTGAGAAAACGTTTCATCACTGGCTTTCGTTCCTCCAGCGACATGTCTTTCCAGCTATCGTAATCAAGAGAAAATTTCTTGTACTCCTCGTCTAATCTGTATGGCCCTTGCCCATATAAAGCTTTCGTAGCATCTTGATACAGCCGCATAACCCTGTTCTTAAGGCTGGAAATAGCTGCTGTAAGACTAGTATCTCTGTGTTTAACGCCATCTCCCTCAGCATCGATTTCAAGCTTTGACATGTAATGTAACCACTCTACTGGGTTCTGACCAAAACCTCTCGGAACTCCTGCACGATCACGGATATATTTTGCCATTTTTTTCTGATTTGCTTCTCTTTGTACCGGCTAAAATACTTGCAAAACCTGGGTGGGTTATTCTGGGTTGAAGATCTTTCAATTCGTTCCCATTTAGTTTTAAACGCTTCGGATTTTTCATCGAATTCTTCTTTGCTCTCACAATCATATAAACAGCCATCTTCTCCCATAGCAGGGCCACCAAATATGTCGGCTTGGATTAGTTTTCTTTGTCGAACAGGGAAATTTAACTCTGTAAGCTTTCTTTCGACACTGTCTTGAACATGCTCCAAACCCAGCAAGTGAATTGTACCGCATGTTTCTTGTAGAATCCCACCACTTAATGCTTCGTCTTCGTCAGTGCAAATGACATGCAATCCTTCTAGCTTAGGGTTTTCACGCTTAACTGCTTGCCAAAAGTACTTGAAGTCATCAGTGGCTCTGTTTCTGTGGATCAGAAGGGGTCCTGGAAACCAAGGATGTCTGCACGAGTCCCGTTTCCGCAAGCTCAAGTTCTGGTAAGCTGTCTGTGTGAAATAGTACTCAGCAATATTGAAAGTCGTGTCTGCAAGCAAAGGAGAAAACGAAGTTTCACTACCGGCTCTGGTACAAAAGCGCATAACGTCCGTTAGTGTTTGGTTTGTAAAAGCAACAATGGCTGACGACGAAATAATACTTCTCTAACGAACGGTTGATTTTCTTCTAAAATTAAAAACTCGCTTTCTTGATTTTGTTCTAGCAACATAAGGATTACATCATTGATCTCATCATTGGACTTCGAATGACTTCCATAATTGAATTTGTAATTGGAAACTTGCTTTGGGTTGCGAACTCGAGAAGAGTCTGTTGTACTTTCCAAAATCGTCACGTCGGCATCTCCTATGGATTCTGCTAACAGCCGCGGAGCTCTGGAGCACGACTTGACGGCTTCTTTGCATTCCTGTTTAACGGAATGTTCTGTTGGTCTGTAAAACGGTGTGTCTTCTTTTGTTGCATTACCATGTTTTGATGGAATAATTGGAACAGGATTTCCAGAGCTAAAGTAATAATGAATGATAATCATCTTCAACCAGAGGTTGTACACCTTCAGACTTGTCAGATTTCCACGAACGCCGTTATACTCTTGTACGGACATAACAAAAATAACGTATCGCGTAAAAGAAGTGCTAAAATGCTTGAGAGTTTCTTTGTGTACCGCTCGTTTTCGCACTACAGCGTACAACTTGCTTAGGTCAGCAGCCTTACTTTTCCATTTACCATTTTCACGACGATTGTACGTCCCTCCGATAATGTTTCCTTTTCTGTCCTTCTTCACGTGCACTTCAGTTGATAAACTAAGTTCGCCGTCATCACTTAGGGTTGCTTGATAAAAACGGACCTGATCTCGCTTAATAAAAGATCCCGGCGTGTCATCTGCTTCAACATCATATGGGTGCTTAAGGTTGATTAAATTTTGCTGTACAACAAACGTAGCAGTTTCCTTAATCCGAGTTGGTTTTGCCTTAACAATTTTCTCTTTTGATACATCATGAAGAAGGCATATATTGAATATTTCTTCGAGGTTAGGACTGCTCTCACTAAAACATTGGTAGCTCTCGATTGTTGCGGTAATATTGTATATGGTCATCGTTTATGCTCAGGCAATCAACAGCTACAGGTTCTATTTTCACTGATCCTGTTGTAAGATTACCATCCTTTCATCATCAGTAAAAAGTCTTTTCCTTATGGGAGATAAACCAGTACTGCTAGGGAATGTTTCCTCTTGATCATTTGTCAGGTCAATTACCTCAGCACTTTGCCTCTTCCTTTTTGATGTTTCCTTCATTAACAAGGTGATGAAAGTACTTCACCATGAATTTTTTAAATACATTAGGGAACTAATATTAGCCTATGGATATAATGGCCTAAAAACAAGGTGCAACAGACACTTATTGGTACTGCACTGCAGTGCACTGCACTGCACACCACATGGCTATCTTTAAAATGGGGAACAGGAACATGGAAACAGGGGAACTACCCAGTGGCTCTGTTCCCCTAATCCCCAGTTCTCCTTCTCCCCTCTTCTCTATTACCACACTCCCTAGTTCACCCACTCCCCAGTCCCTCCAAACTAACAAACAAAAGTAATAAAATTTCAAATACTGCAATTTATATTAATCATATGGATCTGATCATAATTATACATTGTTTATTGTGTAATTAATGTAACACTTGGAGAATTCATTGGGAGTAGCATTTAGACTTTACACAATATGGTTTTGTCATTCTTTAACTATTCCTATAAATACATATATAATCAAGAAGTTGGGCATTTTGATATTTATAGTATTACAGGAAATGTATTCCAATAAATGTCATAAAAAGGTAATATACATAATAATGCAATGTTTTTTGGCAGCTAATTGAGGTTCACACAGTAGATAAAGTGTTTAATAATGTTTAAAAACTGCAATAATTCCTTATTACTTAATAATTTCAAGTTATAAAATGCACATTGTTGTTTCACTGTAAAATGTTTCTTTCAACAAAACATATACATCATAATTTATCATATTATCCATATGAATAATATAAATTGTAGTATTTGTAATTTGGTTACTTTTGTGTGTTAGTTTGGAGGGACTGGGGAGTGGGTGAACTGGGGAGTGTGGTAATAGAGAAGAGGGGAACAGGGAAACTGGGGAGCAGGAGAACTGGGGATTGGGGGAACAGAGCCACTGCCACTGGTAGCTCCCCTGTTCCCCTGTTACCATGTTCTACACCACACCACACCACACCACACCACACCACACCACACCACACCACACCACACTACACTAAACTGCAGAATCGAAAGAAAGATACTGATCAAAATAATAAACTATTAAATTTAAAGTCTTTAATTCTCACTCGTTTGTGTATTAACATTTTCATATTCGTACTAAGAATTGCATAATTTTACCATATCGATACTTGTACGAAGAATAGCATATCTTAAACGAATTACCTTTTCTGCGCCGTCTGAATCGTCAAAATCCATAATGAAAGTAAATAAAAGTGAAAGAACAAGGGCTATTCTGATTTTGGTCGTATATCCAACGTATGTCACTCGTATGTACTCGTATGTCACTCGTATGTAATCGTATGTCACTCGTATGTACTCGTATGTCACTCGTATGTACTCGTATGTCACTCGTATGTACTCGTATGTCACCCGTATGTACTCGTATGTAACTCGTGTTACTCGTGTGTTGTTTTAGTCACGATCCAAACAAGTAACATGTGTCGGCGCAAATATAGAGATACATAAATTACCTTTACTTTAATGTTTAACTAAAATTATTAGCTGTACCCTTATGATGATCGTTTCAGAAGGAACGTGAAACACTCGAGTCTAGCAATGTATCCAAATTTTGTAATATTTTATTGATTCTATTTTATAAATTCCTCTCTTTCACCTTGGATAGCCTACTTTACTTAATTGTATTACTTAACTTACTCTTGTTACTTAAGTATATGTTGTAAAACCAGTTCAAGCTGTGACATGTTCGTGATTAATTTTTTTTGTTACCACTGCTTTAATTAGGCTCAAAGGTGAAGTTATTCGATTCTGACTAACATTTTTTATCTGCATTATATATGTGCTCATTTTTTCAACATTTGGTACTAAAGGGATATCAACCAATAGTTAAAAACCAAATCTTTCCGAATGTGAAGAAATGTCGTTCATAGACTGAGTAGTTTAAGTACAATAGCGTGCTGAAGTTGGATCTTTTTTTATACACATACACATACATAGTACATATATACATCACTTAATTTAAAACACGGTAGCCCCACTCAACTTTAATAATAGTTGATTTCCAGGAGGGGCGTGTGAATAATACAGAGAAAATATAAAGATAGTACAATAATGCATACTAACATAGTACAATATTTACAAGATTAGAAGATAGTACAATAGTAATAACACACTACTGTATTATTAAAAAAAATGTGGTTTGGATAGTATGGCTAATGTACCTCTATACTCGCGCCGACAAATGTTTCTTGCTTGACACATATTTCCTTTTCTTTTGATTAGTCAATAACATCATATCACGCGCTTCAAGGCTTCAGGCTAATTCGTTAAAACCGTTCATAAACTTTAATCGTTCGAACGCTTCTGAGAGAATGTTTATTGATTGAATGTGTTTGCGAAAGTATGTGTGCACTGTGCACATAAATACACCTTCATTTGAATGTTTAACTAAAATTATTAGCTATACCGCTATTAACATTATATTATGCTATAATATTATATACATATATAGATTTCGGTTTTTCATTTCGGTTAAGCGTTAGAAAGCCTTGAGTTAAATATATGTTTATATAATGTCAAACTAATCAATGCATCATCAGCAAACTAAACATCAAAACATGCAGCGCATATATAGATTCATTTGCAACAATTAACGTTACAGGGTTTGTAAAATTCTCCACAAGCAAAATCCATGCATGAGTGATTAAAGACATAAACATAGGCGTACTTTTAGCAACCAAGTTACCACTCCGTATAATATACAGTTCACTGGCCGTCAAATCTAAAGCTTTCTGATGTCATACGTACGGTGGCCCACAAATGCAAACACAACGCAATATTAACTAAGCACGACGGTGTATTTAGTAAAGCTCAACAGCAAGTAAACTCGAAAAAATATCGATCGGCCCATCACAACACAATATTTGCAAAACACAACAATAAATTCATGAAACACAACGCAATATTTGCAAAACACAACAATAAATTCATAAAACACAACACAATATTTGCAAAACACAACAATAAATTCATAAAACACAACACAATATTTGCAAAACACAACAATAAATTCATGAAACACAACACAATATTTGCAAAACACAACAATAAATTCATGAAACACAACACAATATTTGCAAAACACAACAATAAATTCATGAAACACAACACAATATTTGCAAAACACAACAATAAATTAATAAAACACAACAATAAATTCATAAAACACAACACATTATTTCAGTGCAAAACACAACAATAAATTCATAAAACACAACACAGTATTTGCAAAACAAATGTAATACTTCATGTATAATAAATTATTAATAATACGATATCCAATGGCGAACCAGTGAACCGAACTTCGACTTGCTTTTACTTTCCGAAAATAGTATATTAAACCATGTTTTGCTCAGAATGTGGCAGACCCACGGAGGCAACAAATAAATTTTGCCCTACTTGTGGGGCATAAAGCAGTGGAAAAGGGGGAGGTCTCTTCCAAAAAAGACGGTAAAAAAGACATAAAATGTCTCACTTTTGAGCAGTTTGCTGCAAAAAAAAGGCAAGAAAGATCGACACATTTCAGAACGTCGTCCAAGACTAAAAAAAAGTCAAAAGATACAGAACCTTTTGCTTTAATAAACATTGGATTAATGAAATACATCAGCGCTGATACAACAACTCCAGTTCGGGGAAAATCATTGCCACTGAAAGTTAAAAAAGATGCCCCCTATGCAGAAGTTTTCACGATGGCGCTAACAAAACGGGCATATGATAAATCATTTACCAATTGAGTTGGCCTAGTATACCCTGACGGCCAACCTTGTTCAACTCTTCCTGGACAAGAAGAAGAATTCACATTGAGGAAGTATAAAGAAGACTTGGGGAAGCCATATAATAGAATTACATTATATTTATGTCCTGATGAACCCGACAATATGAATTCAGAAGACATTGGCAGTGATGATCACCATCAGTATGATCGTGATCAAAATGTCAGGTAAATTAATAAAATATATTTCTATAAAATTGGAAAATCCCAGGTTTTGACCCTAATGAGGTAAGGGGAAGTGCTGGCTGTGCAAGGTGCAGCCAGGAGGCTATAAAACACGTGTTTTATAGTCAACTTTCTGTAGAACACGTGACCTAAATCATTTGAGAAGTTCATTATTTGCAGAATAAAGGTTGAGCAATATTCAGTGTGGTTTTACTGAGACAAAAGGTGTACTATATAATATGAAAAAAATAAGCTAGTCTTTATGATGACTTGAAATGACATATAATTGGTAATATATAAATTAATTAACAATTATGCACCCCAAAAGTTACAACTGAAGTTGCCTATTGTTTAGAGGCTAGTTAATTGCCATCAGGCCCCTCTCCTTTTAGCACTTTGTTTAATTATGAAAAAAGTGAATTACTTAGGTTGTTTTTTCCAATTATTGCTTTATGGCTAATTTGGTGATTAAAATAATTACAAGATTAATCACTAGCTTCATGGATGTATGTAGCAGCACTCTGTCACACTAAATAACTAACATTGAATTAATGTTACTAGGAAAAAGGAACAAAAAGAAAATGACACTGCAGGATATATTGGTCCACAAAACAGGTAATCAAAATAAAATTGTTAATATTTTAGCAATAATATATCATGTATATAGTACTTCAATCAAGGTCATTCATGCTAATTATATGGCCTCATTTCCCTATAGTGATGATGGTAAATGTCCCATTGAAATTGATTCAGATTCTGAAAGACAACTTGATAGAATCAATTCTAGTAACAGTGTACCACCAAGTTATGGCGCAACACAACAACATGATAAGAGCTCTAGTTCCAATAATAATATTGTGCAAAGTAATGAAATTGATGCATCTTCATCTGATACAATGATGTTGCTTACTGCTAATGATGACTTGCTGTATGCATCTTTGCTTTTTGATGAGAATATGCATTGGAGTGATTCAGAAAGCGAATATTTACAGGACCCAGCAGTACCATTGGAGATTACAGATGATGACAAATCTTTGCAAGACATACTTTCAAATTTAAATACTCAAATTAACTCCAATGAAATATCCAAGTTTAATATAAGTCGAAGTCATTTGGGAAGGGGCTGTAAGAGGCCTAAGCAGAAAGACATTCTCTCCAGCAAACAAGGTCTCTGTCAAATTCACAGATGATGTTGGGAATGCTGAAGGAGCTGTCGATTCTGGGGGCCCGATGAGAGAATTCTTCACTCTCATTATTGAGTGGATGTTATGCTCTCAGTTGTTTTGTGGTAGTGAAAGAGGAAAGTGTTTGTCAATTAATTCCAATTACCTGAATAATGACTTTTACTTTCATGCTGGTCAGCTTATAGCAATGTCAGTAGTACATGGTGGGCCTGGTCCCAGATGTTTCAGTCAGTCTCTCTATGATGCATTGACAATTGGGGTGCAGAGAGCATCTGTAGATGTAGAAGATGTCTATGATTTTGAGCTACAAGGCTCTCTTAAATCTTTTGTAAGTTCCCCAACAGTTGAAGAAGCTCAAACTGTAATATCAAACAGCAATTTAGAAACAATTTTTGATCTTGCTGGAACCCTTGAGGTGCTTAAGACAAAAGAAGATGTTTTTAATGCTTCAGCAGGATTAAAACCAACGTCTAGTTAGCAGTGACTGTATTCCAAAAATTTTTTTGGCCACGGAAATTTTCTAATATAAGAGATATAGTTATGGGGTGTGTCCATTTTAGTCCTGCTGGTTGCACATACATGTATATAGTTACAAGTTACTTAGCTGATTACTATGCTTATGGCTATGCCATACGGTTGTGAATAGTTGTAAGTTGTTTTATTCAAATTTAAAAAAATCCATTTTTGATTCAACGAGTATGAAACTAATTTTCTTCCACCCGAGATTAGCCTGCGTCGTCGATGAGGCGATGTTTTCTTCAAAAATGATATTATTAATTAATTGTAAATTACAAATTGTAATGTTCGCATATATAAGTACATCGATCAGTGGTGTTTATGCGAAATGCATCAAGTTATTGTATAACAATAATGCTTCCCTCCAGTTTGATGGTAGTGTTAAATTATTTTTTCCACGAGATAACTAAAGTATTCATCATATATGCTCATCACCATCATCGTCATCATACAATTCACAGTATTCAGCCATATCGCAAAGGTCTTCTTCAGAAACGACACACTTGTAATCTTGGTAGCCGCTATTTTCAGGTAAATAATACAGCTCGTTTGGCCTCCCTGGGATGGTGTCATATCGGGATCTGCGGATATAGTGGCTGTTCCAGTTATCTTTTACCGAATCAAGATCTGCCTGTAAAATATCTTTGAAACAAAACCAAAGGCATTCCATGCTTGTTTCATTTGCGGTATTAACAACATTTCTTTCCACTAAATCTTTTAAGAAATTTATCCACCATGTGGATCTGTCGTGGCGAAGGAATGACCACCATCTTTCAATGCGTTGATTGGAATGCGACGATCCATATACATGTGCATTTAAACCTGCTTGGTTGTCATTTCCTGGGGCACGAAGGTAACACTGCATTGAAGCCATGACTCCGTTCTCGGTGCCGCAATCAGTTCGTAATATTCTTGGGCAACCATTGGTTATTTTCACGCACTCGTAGAAAAACGATGCAACATGTGATGGATCGTTGTTTGTTCGACAAACCTTCAACCACATAACACGACGACTAAACCCGTCCACACAACCGTGAATCGGAAAACCATACGGCTTTAGCTTGTCATACCCGTCTACATGCCACGCAAAGTTAGGCCCAGGATTTACATAGGATCTTCTTCTAAGTCGACGAGTTCTTCTTAATTCGGTTCCCTCTGGATCGATTTTGCGCAGAATTCTTTCGACATTATTTCTGGGCGTTTGAATTCCATATTTTAGACGGAGACTGTGCCACATCGCACGATACCCTCTCATACATCCAGGACCATCTAATTCTTGTTGGACTGCTTCATAAACGACTGCATTGGGGGTATCTGTACCTCTTCTTTTCAACCCATATTCTGACAGCCTATTTTGCAGAGTTCGAATAGAAATTTCGATCTCGTGCCGGTTATTTAAAAACGAAATAATTGACGAATAACTAAATCCACGATGAAAATAATAGCGTATAAGAAGTTCTTCCTTGTTTACAGCAGATCCACATTCTGGACAAAAGTTCATTGAGGTTAGTTCTAACTCCCGAGAGCAGTACAAACATTGTATACTCCCATCCATTCTGTTACATAAACGAGCTACATCTCTGCTGTCAATATGTCCTCCTCGATTTTTTAAGAATTTTTCTTTTACAATTAATTGTATTTATAGTGATAACCTCATTCAGTATAACACGTCGTGGCTGCATGTGTCGTGTTTAAGGATTTTTTTGTTGTGTTTTGCACTGAAATATTGTGTTGTGTTTTATGAATTTATTGTTGTGTTTTGCAAATATTGTGTTGTGTTTTATGAATTTATTGTTGTGTTTTGCAAATATTGTGTTGTGTTTCATGAATTTATTGTTGTGTTTTGCACTGAATATTGTGTTGTGTTTTATGAATTTATTGTTGTGTTTTGCAAATATTGTGTTGTGTTTTATGAATTTATTGTTGTGTTTTGCAAATATTGTGTTGTGTTTCATGAATTTATTGTTGTGTTTTGCAAATATTGTGTTGTGTTTCATGAATTTATTGTTGTGTTTTGCAAATATTGTGTTGTGATGGGCCGATCGATATTACTTCGAGTTTACTTGCTGTGGAGCTTTACTAAATACACCGTCGTGCTTAGTTAATATTGCGTTGTGTTTGCATTTGTGGGCCACCGTATGCACTCGAAGTCATCCAGTATAAGTGTATAGGAGAATATGTAAGAAAAAATATTGTCTCATTTCAAACAAGGCTTAGCTTAAATTACTTGCAAAATCTCGTTAGAGATTTTTCGTGACCTCTTCGGTTCCTTTCTCGAGACTTCATTTTCAGTAGCTGTTATGACATATTATAACTCTAGTACAAATAAAACTCGACCGGAGCGTTAAAAAATTCATTAATTCAAGGAAGGAATATATTTGCATATTTCGTGTACAGATAATTACGTTTTTATTGAAGAATGGATCGAAGGAAAACTGAATGTATGCATATACATATACGTATTTACATAGCATATTATAAATTATTTAATAATTGCGCCTGTCACGACCTTACGACCAGAGTGTCTTGATGTTAGTTCACGGTATTACACCGATTAGAGTATTTTCTAAACATGAGACAATCGTGCGTATGTGTTATTCATTTCGTAGCACTTATATGATATTATAATTATATTAGAAATACAGAAATTATATATTTTATAATTTTTAATGTAAAAAAGATATCATAATTATATTGGAAACACGAAGATAGAAAACAATAAACTTGGTTTACTTCACTATGATATTATTCACTAAAAAATTTGTTTCGCGATATAACTAATAATTTAGGCATTGTGAAATGAGACCATGAAAAAAATCAGGCATTGTCTTCCACACTTATAAGCCGAGATAACTTTCGGTGCATGCATAAGGCATGCATACACAGTATAGAGCAGAAATAACCTAGCACTGGTTCGTTTGCTGTTCGGTTGGGGTCGACGAATAGCAACCGCAGACGACCGCAACCGGAAAAAAAATGCTTCCAAACGGAATATTATGAATTGCCCAGAACGATAACACAATAATCAAATCGAAAACATCTTAAGAAATGTCTGTCAACTGTTTACCCTAGAATGTGGTATTGAGTGAAAACTTGACAGTCCCTGTTTCTTTTCCATTTTAGTCTGCCTACGCGTATCCAGCCTTTTTTAAAGGCACGCAAGGTTAGTCCCATGGGAATACAAAAATTTCTGTTATCGGGGCTAAAGAAGCTTAATTGCATTATAGGTGCATATTAATAGCAGGTCATAAGTGCTACCGTGAACGTGTTTACAAAAACTCTACTTGGAAGCCCCTGGACACAATTTCATTCCCCCGCCCACACACACGATATATATATATATATATATATATATATATATATATATATATATATATATATATATATATATATATATATACATATGAATTAGTTTGACTTGACTAGAACGTAATCAGCTGTTCGAGTTATTATCACCACCAGAAGAAATGGTAGCACGTTGTTCTTTCTTTTCGCTGGTATTCTTTCTATGACGATGTATGGCGAAGCAATCTGTTGTGAAGAAATCAAGTCGATAATGAACGAGAAGATTAAAGCTGGAAAAATACTGTGCGCACCAGGCAACAATCTCCCTCCCGGCTGTTGCAAAGATATTTGGAAATCAGTTGATGAGCATATTGCTGCGTATATAGCTGTTTGTGCGGACAATACAGGTACAGTACAGATATAGTGCATGTCTTTGTCGGGTATGCACGCGTGCATGGTGGTGTTTTATATTGATTTCGTTATCAGATATTTACCCTCATATTTGGTTGCGAGAAATTTTTAAGAGACCTGCAGGGTTTATAGAATTAGAAATACAAGCATGCCGCAAACCCCTCGCCGATTTAGACTAAAATATAAATATATAATTTCAGAACTGCCAAATCCGTATCACCCTAAATTTCTGAGTATACCAAGTTAATGTCAAGTAACCCGAACTGATGCGGTAATTTTACCTGCCGGTGGTGTAAAGCGTACACCAAGTCATGGTAAACTAACACAACGTTGTAGGGTTTTAAATTAACTTACAAATGGCATGGCATTTTACGCTGAGGTAACCCGAAAGGCTCGCTGCACTCTTTTGAGAATATTTTATTTCGCGCATTTGTTTACATGGTTATTTTGTAAGCGGAAATTGCCTGGCACGCGCACTTATATTTCGCCTGTCTATATTATATGGCATTTAGTTGAGCAATCGTATTTTGAAATTCAACTTTTTTCTGCTAGTTCCATACACAAATCCCAAACCATTACAGTATCATCAACATTTGGTAGCTTGCCCAAAAGCTTGCTGCTGATAAGTAAAATGAACTAGGAAACGATTCTTTTTGGTAATATTTTATTTATTGCATTTCTTCATATGGTTACTTATTAAGCGAGAGTTTTCTATCTTCAATTGGGATGATGGTCTTTCATGGCGCACGCTTATATTTCGGCTGACTATAATTATATGGTATATAGAGGTATTGAGTAATCATATTTTGATATAGAACTTCTTTCTTGTAGTTCGATGTCCAAACCCCAAACCATTGGGAATGCAAAGCGGCAAAATACCCGATTCGGAAATCACAGCATCAACAACTTTTAGTAATTCATACCACCCTCACTTCGCAAGATTGGATAAGAGTGGCGGTGCTTGTAGTTGGGCGCCAACCCGAGCAGGAAGATCTGGCTCGTTTACAAGTTGATCTTGGACAAAAAACAGCTGTCACAGGATTTGCAACTCGAGGAACATGTTATAACCATGCAGAGTGGGCGATTTCTTACTCGATTGCTTACAGCAACAATGGTGCTGATTGGACTGATTATGAAGAGTCAGGGACTGCGAAGGTAATCAAATAACTAATATTTACAATTGGCTCTGGCTTCCCACATGCTCTTGCATAAAAATTCAACGAAATTTCTAATGTTGCAAAAAGTGAGTCGTTCATCTACCTGGCCTGCTCGCAAACTGATTTAGGGGACCAGAAATTAAACGGGGAATATTCAGTCTGCTGAACTGCAGGCTTTATCGTGTACGGTGACGTAACACTTACAAGGATTTAAGTAACTGAACGTGATTGGCTCAAACATATCAACGATAGATCAAGCGTTTTGATTCGTTTAGTCGCTAATTATTTTGAATAAGTTATTTTTAGAAATATGATGATTTAACACTGTATGAAATGAAAACATGGCGTCGTCAAAGCACAGTTACGATATAGATGTTCACCGTTGCGTGAACAGCCTTGCGGACTGTGTGATCTACATTTCATTTAAAGGAGTTATATGCTGAGCAAACAGCTGGGGTTGAATGTGAAATTTTAGTTTGTGTTTCCAACAATTCTAGCAGCGCACTGACCAGTTCACGTTTACTGGCAACGGATTTCGTAGCCTTTGTGAATGTCTGGGATGTGCTGGGCAAATTTGACGCTGTAATACATGGCCGTTTGCTGTTTGGCGCTCCTGGCCATGATTTTAGTATTCGGTGCGCCCAAATAATTATCATATTATTATGCAGTTTATATTACGTCGCCGTACATGAAAAAGCCCGCAATTAAGCCGACTGAGTTTTCCCCTTGAATCAGTTCCGGCCCCCTAATTCAGTCTGCGAGCAGGCTCCTGTAAATCTACCTTTTAAGAAATAGAAAAAAAAATTCTATTTCTGTCAAAATAATATAGCTCAATAGAAGGATTTTGTACAAATACAGTATTATGATTTTATTGAAATCCAATTTCTCATTTCATTATTGGCTTGTCTGGCGCGATACGTCCCGAGTTTTCGTACATGCAGTTTAATAAAGAAACACATTTCTCGACTAATCAGCACGCGTGTAGTATGAACGTTATACTATTATAAACCATAATAATTATGGGCATGATGATTACATCTAGTTATCTCAGTAGTGATTTTATATTTGAAAACAAGCAACTATATCTAAAACTAAAACTAATAAAAAATTGTTACAATATTTTAAAGGGGCTCTTTGCAGGGCCATAGCTAGACCGCTTAATTGGGGGGGGGGGTGTATATTCATATATTCATGTTTATATACCATAGGAACAATAGCATACAAAAGAAATCATTCGGGCATAAGACGAATATATGAATATGCACACCCCCCCCCCCTTAATTAAGCTTCTAGCTACGGCCCTGGCTCTTTGTTTCTGCATGTGTTAACGTGGAATTACAATAAAGTGCATGGATATGAAGTTCAAATATGCATTGCAGCATTGTTGGCATGACGTTTTGTGTTTAAACCGTGAAGTGAATATTTTCCAAGCGACTGAAGTGTTAAACATTCTTCGAAGGTTTTCCCCAACAAGGGGGGCAAACGCTGCCCTAGTTGCATGGAAAAGTGTGACATAATAATACTGTATAATTTTTAACTGAAACTGTATAACTGTATAAGTTTATTGGACCAGGAACTGGTCCCTAACCGCTGCTAATCTTCTTCTTCTTCTTCTTGTTAGGGGGCGACGCTCTTTAAAAAAACCCTAAGGCTCTAGCATTACTTGTTTGATCGGAATGAAACTTGGCACTATTATTCTAAGCAATATTCCGCATCGATTGACGGAGTTCGAATTTTTACTTTTGACCGTTAAAGCAAGTTACAAGCAATTCTTGACTATATGTGCAGCAAATAATATATACATATCATTAATATTCAGCCTATATATCATTAATATTCAGCCTATATATAAGAATACGCAAACGATTAGAAATACATTATCCTTTCTATTGTTGTAAATACAATGCAGTTCAAAAACTCGGTCACGCAGTTCCTGGTCCACTAAAGTACGATCGTACTTGTTAAATATGATAAAACTAATCCTTGTGTTATTTGACTTGGTAGGTTTTCCAAGGCAACAAAGATCGAGACTCCATTGTTACCAACACATTTAAAACTGAAATCAATGCTCGATACATTCGTGTGCTGCCGAAATCATGGAGAAATTATCCTACAATGAGACTCGAGTTGTACGGTTGTCACTGAGTGGAACTTGCATCTGTTGCATAAAACGCACTGTTTTGATAGTAAATTTCCGAATAGTTTAAAATGTTTAGTGCCTGCGGTAATCACTATGCTTAAGCTTTCATTTGTAGACTTTCATGTTACATCCTATAATTATACAATAAATAGAAGTAGAAAAAAATAGAAAAAATGGGGGATTTACTTTTTGTCACAGTTCTACTACTTTAACTATATAATGATGTTCTCTAACCTCAGTTTATAACGTATATATATAAGAAACCCATAGAAACGAAGAGATTTTCATTAATATCCACTTCAATTTTCATTTTTGTAATCTTTTGTTTTGATTGATCGATTTGTATCACGTAAATGAAGTTTATATTAAGGCGTTAATTAAATTTGCAGTATGACACAAAAATTTCATAGAAGTGCGATAAAAATATGAATTTATTCGTACTTTATAATATACCTATATATAGTGCTTTTCCATATTTTCTTTATTTTTACTCCAAGTATTTTTTTTTAGGAATGACGTTATCAGCTATAAGAATGAGGGTTTTGTTTTCCTTTTGCTAAGAGTCTGCGAACTGAGAGAAATTTATTTGCACAGTGCACACTAATTGATTGCTGTGCCAAACATATACACTATTTATCAAAGGGCGAGAACTAAAGATTTCTTCGTTGAGATTAAATTAAATAACAGTCAGCAAAACGTAGCTTATAGAGTTGGGTAAAACAATTTTCTTTGCTATAGCGCATGCAAAACTGTTTATATTTATATTGTAATTCGCTTCCTGCACAACCTAATATAAATCATTAATTTATATAATGTGATACATAACGGGCTTGTAGGAGTTTGTCTACACGACAGAATGTGCGTGCCTGTCTTTTTAAATTTCATACTAACTTCAATATATTACAATCATTGAAGTACTTGCAGACAGTTTATTCGAGATAGATCGCAGAAGTTTTATATTTATAGCTTGTAAAACGTTTAATACTGGTTCATCTCCGAGGCAAAAATATCAAGAATTAAATAAAACCAATCCTGTCGTTCTTTCGTTAAAACCTAGCTAGTTTGTTATCGTTTTTACAGAAATTGTCAATTTTCCACCATTGGGTTTGTCTGGTATGGTTAACTACAGTGATTGAAGACTCTTACAAGTCTTTTTTCAATTAGAGCATTTTGCCGTGCAACATGGCATGAAAAGATTTTTATATTTTTCAAAATTAAAAAAAATTATTTGTAGTGGACATGCAGTGGCGTAGCCAGAATGATAAGACCACCTTAAAGGGGTGGGGCATGCGCAATAAAAATAATTTCTGTTTTGTTGAAAAGGAAATTTACACTTCTTATAGAGCCTTTTTACAAAATTTGTTCATCCTCCTTTCTTCGCAAGATTTTGGTGATAAAAACATCGGATATCGATACCTGATTTCTTTGCTGATAGGACTTTAAATAAAATTCAAAAAGATGGCCATTTGAGATTTACATTCATACTCTTACACCACAAAGATTTTAGATTTTAGAATTCGTATCAAATGAGCACAACTCCTGAGAGTACAAGACAGTACTGTCACGACCTGACATTATTAACCTTACAGCTCATTGGACACAACCCCTATGTTTAAAGCACTGAAATTCACGCTTTAGCGGAAAACGTTGCTAAACCATAAACGCCGTATTATTATTGTTAGCCATTATTCGAATGCTTTACCCTAAAAATATCTTTACTACCTGTAGCACACGGCGCAAACAGCATCTCTAAAGGATGATAAGAAACAGGGACTGTCAAGTTATCACTCAATACCACATACTTGGGTAAACATCTCCAAGAGAATACTAATTTCCTCATACATATGATATTACCAGTGTTTTAATTTTGGAATGGTTTTAATTGTTTAATACTATAACTTATAGTTTTCTGAAATCAACAGTTTGTACGGCCATAGAGTGAGAAAGTTTTAATATGCCGAACAAAACCGCGGTTAACCTAGGTCAGAGCAATGTTGAACCTCCGTCTAACTCGGTTTGGCAGACCTTTAATTTCTTAAAATTCATAACATTTCGTTCGGAGGCGAACGGCAACCGCGATCATGTTTTTTCACTTGCATATTTTTTCCTTTTTGCAACCGAACTGCATGTAGCCGCAGTATTAGGTTATTTCTGGTCTCCACAGACTCCACTGTAAAATGTGTTTGCTGCTCGTTACACATTTTTCATAGGTTTTGCGACATGCTTTATGAGACGAATTACCTTCCTTCTTAGGGTAAGTTTAAACATGCTGACAGACGTGCACGTTCTCCGTTCGTTATGATATCCGCATGCGTTAACCATTTCATTTGGCACTTGATATAAAACTAGGTATGAGGGTAATGACATGCATGCACAGTACTAGAGAAACAATAAAAATGACCTTGCACGGGAAAACATAGGTTAACGATATTATCTTGAAACGGCAAAACTAACGGATAACGAACGAACCGGTAGAGAACGATCTGTTTTGACGTTTGACGTTCGAACGTTTTAAATTTATGAACGATTTTTACAAATTAGTCTGCATGAAGGCTTGATACGTGATATGATTGACGCAAGATATTACTGACTAATTAAAAGAATATAGGAAATAACTGCAAACAAATAACATGTGTCGGCTAAAATACGGAAGTACATGAATTAACCTTCACTTTAATGTTTAACTAAAATTATTAGCTATATATACTAATATGATGATCGTTTCCGAAGAAACGTGAAACACAGAATTTAGTGAACTATATATCCAAGTTTTAGAATATTTCATTGATTTTATTTCATGAATTGTTTTATTATCCAGCACTCTTTCATCTTGGATACTTTACTTAATTGTATTACTTAAATCACTTAATTAATTTAATTACTTAATTCCTTTCCTTCTCGACGTTTTTACCTGAGGGCTTTCGTCAGGAGAGTTATAGTTACTAAGACGTATTTTTTTATCTTCTTGCAATAAACATATGTTGTAAAACCAGCACAGGCTCTGACATGTTCGTTATTAATGGTTTTTTTCCTTTGTTAGGCACTCCTCAATTAGGCTCAAAGGTGAAAATATGTGATTTCTAGTAACATTTTTATCAGCATTCTATGCGCTCATTTTTTCAACAGTTGGCATCTCATCCGAGCGTTAAAAGCTAGATCTTTCCTAATGTAAAGAATTTTCGTTCATAGAGTCGTTCAAGTACAATAGCGTGCAGAAGTTGCATCTTTTTTTACACAGACTGTATAGTAAACTAATGTGGTTTCAATGCTATGGCTAATGTAGCTCTATACCTGCGCCAACACACAAATTTATATTATATATATATATATATATATATATATATATATATATATATATATATATATATATATATATATATATATATATACAGTAGGAGGCAAAAGTTTGAGTCCAGTCGTTGTAGAATTCCAGTATTAAATCTTGGCAGCGTATTGGAGTTAAGACATGCGTGCTAGTGTTTCAGTACTGTAAACTATATTAATTGCACACTGTTTTGGTCCTAATGATCTAAATTATAACAAAATAAAGTTCTCATTCCTTTACACTGCCCAAGATGGGTAGGAAAAAGGGCAAAGTGATGGTGCACAAGGACAAATAGTTCCATTAAGTATTGAAGGATTCTTTCCTCGTAAGATCGCAGAAGAAGTGAGAATTTAAAAAGGTGGTATGCAACTAACCTTGGAGAGATTCGAAGAAACTAAATCCTACTCAAGCAAACTTTTAGCTGCTTTGGTCATGCTCGGTTTGGCAATATTGAAAGATATAATAGGATCCTAATTAAAGAAAAGTATCATCCAATTCTTCAAGGACATGGAATTTCATCTGGTACAAAGATGATCGCACGTCTAACTACATGATAATCACCCTAAGCACATGCACATCTTCTATGTGCCAGAAATCGTTTAGAAGCAAACTCATTCTGGTGATCTCGTTGTCATGGCTTTCCACCTCATATTCCAGATCTAAAACCTATGGAGCACTTGTAGAACCGTTTTAACCGGAAGAGGGCGAGGCACAGACCCGCCAGCCAGGCTGACTTGAGGCAAGTGGTCAACGAATGCTGGCAAGGTATTGAACGTGTGACATTAAAAAACCTATGGAATCTATGCGAGCAAGAATAAAGGTCATTTCAAGAGCAAAAAAGAGGGAACTAAGCAATGACATGTAAATGCATGTTTGCACATTAAAATACGTAAAAATGAATATCATAACATCTCATAGTTGTTGTACAGCATGTATTTTTCTGTTTACTTGTTTACTTTTTTCTAGTTCACTTATCGGTAAGGTTTTCTGTAGAATATTAATATATGCTGCTGAAACAAAGAAATACAGTCACTGGACTCAAACTTTTGCCTCCTACTGTATATATATATATTTGTTATCAAAAAGGTTGTCCCTATCAATATATATATAGAAATATATAAATACAAATCACTTGACCATTAAACATGGCTTATTTTGCTCACTTATCACGTGTTTCTTTATTATTACAATATTGTTCAGCTTACTATGACATTTAAGAAATTTTCACGACAGATTTCCAACGATTTCTCATTAAATTAACGTATGTAGTAAAATCACGTGATATTTACGAATTTGTATATTTTTCGATATGACAACCTTTTTTGATAACGACTGTATATATATATATATATATATTTACATTTTTTCACTGAACGGTAAATTAGATTAAGAGCAACAGGAACTTTAATTTCTGTAACTAGAATATCTATTTAAATTTTTGAATCAAGATGTCTTTCAGTGTTTGTAGAAGACTCCACTGCATTAAACAAATGTTGAAGCTGATCGTAGTCAAAGGTAGGCAGACTGTGCTTGACCTCAAACTTGGCAAAAAGTAAAAAGGACGAAAAGTAATATATTTTGTCAAAAGTATCACACAAACATTGTGCATAAGACGACCGGCATGCATGATTGAAGTGAGATATTCGGTGTTATTTTCTCGCCTTTTTTGAAGCACTCCTAATCAAACATAACAAACCTTTCTATTACATCTACTCTACAACTTTCTCTTTGCTCTTTTTAATTTCTCTTTGCTCTTTTTAATTTCGTATATATTTGCGTTTTAAAGTACTGTATTTCATTCTGTCTCAAGATGACTTTGCAATAAAGTCGAAAATTTACGGTCTTAACATGTGTCTTGTTTTATTAACATTTTGTTCCTCAAGATTTCCTGTGTATTCGGAATTTGTTTTTTACTTAACCAAACGAATATTTATAAAGTTCACGCAGAGCCTTTTAAATGAATACAAGGTAATTTACCGTTCAGGCTAGAAATGTTGTCTATAATCTTTATTTCGATATCGAACATTGATATATCTATCAATGTTCAGTTACTGGAGTATCGGTTATCCGGTTATCCGGTTGTCCGGTTATCCGGTTATCTGGCTATCCGGTCATCAAGTTATCCGGTTATCGGGTTATCCGGTTATCCGTTACCCGTGTTTTCTACCATGCCCATTCATTATTGTGTTTGCAGTGGTTTTCATGCCAGCACGAGGTGGCGTATGCATACAACGTTTGTTTCGCGCCACAGTGACGAATTTCGTAGCCGCAGCAAATCTAAAGCTCTCTAATGCCATACGTGCTACAGAAGAATCTATTATTGATGCGCATGAGCCTCTGTGCCTGTGTGACGTGTTTACAAAATACTCTAGTCGGAAACCCCTACCATGCACGTGCATGCTTAATCTTCGCTTGGTAGAATTTCTTCACATAATTGGTATGACAATTCAATTTGAAATTGAGTGATTAGTAGACAGTCCCTGTTCCTTTTTCAATTTAGTTGCTGCGTTGCCTCAGCATTTTTTTTAAAAAGCAAGCGTATTTCAATCATTGAGTAAAGAATCAAAACGTAATCTCCTTACATGTACCGGAGAGAGTGAGGAAGGTTGAATGTGGTAAAGCTGTATGCATGCCTTATGCACTCGAAGTTATGCAGGCCTATAAGTGTATAGAAGACAATGGCAAAAACAATATTTTCTCATTTCAAACAAGGCTTAAATTACTTCCAAAATCTCGTTACAGACTTTTTGTGACCTCTTCGGTTCTTTTCTTGAGATTTCATCTTCAGTAGCTGTTATGAAATATTGTCACATATTGTAACATTACAAATAAAACTCGTAGACCGGAGCGTTATAAAATTAATCAATGCTGGGAAGGAATATATTTCTAAATTTCGTGTATTAGAAAATTACGTTTTTACTGAAGAATGGATTAGGAGGATCGACACTGAATATATATGTTATGTAAATTAACATAGAATATAGATAATTTCTCCCGTCAAAGCCTATGCGACTAGAGTGTCTCGATTATAGTTCACGAATACACCGATTAGAGTATTTTTAACACGTTCACGAATGTTTCTCGTATGCGTATGTGTAATCATATTAGAAATATGGAAATTATATTTTATAATTAATAATATAAATATGAAATCATAATTTATATTAGAAACACGAAGATAAAAACAATAAACTTGATTTACTTCATATGATTTTATTCACTGCAAAATTTGTTTCGCGACATGATTAAATAAATTATAATCATTTAAGCATTGTGAAATAAGACAATGAAAAAAATTGGCATTGTCTTCCACACACTTATAAGCCTAGAAATTTCAGTGCATGCATAAGGCATGCATATACGGTATAAAACAAAAATCACCTAACACTGCATGCGGTTGCGGTTCGGTTCGTTTGCTGTTCG
This sequence comes from Dendronephthya gigantea, assembly GCF_004324835.1. NCBI lineage: Eukaryota > Metazoa > Cnidaria > Anthozoa > Malacalcyonacea > Nephtheidae > Dendronephthya > Dendronephthya gigantea. Next base: position 188,907 of record NW_021163230.1, on the reverse strand, counting down.
GTTGCAACCGAACGGATAGCAACCGCAGATGACCGCAAGGGGAAAAATATGCTTCCGAACGGAATATTATGAACTACCGAGAACGACAGCACAATAATGAAATCGAAAACATCTTAAGAAATGTCTGTCAATTAATGCTTACCCCAGAATGTGGCATTGAGTCAAAATTTTACAGTCCCTGTTTTTTTTCCATTTTAGTCTATCTTCGCGATTCCAGCCTTTTTAATTTAAAGGCATATATATATATATATATATATATATATATATATATATATATATATATATATATATATATATATATATATATATTATATATATATATATATATATAATATATATATTATATATATATATATGTGACCTTCCACGGGAAAACATATACGTTAACGCTATTTCGTTCGTTCGAAAATATCGTTCGTTATCCGTTCGTTTGCCGTTCAAACGCTTGAAGCGTTCGTTGAAACGATTTTCGAGATCGTTCATCGTTCGAAATTGCCCGTTCGAACGCTTAGGAAAAAACGTTTGAAAATTGGTCCGAAAGCGTTCAACCGTTTGATTTACTGTTCGTTGAAACGTTTGCCGGAATTTCGTTCAATCGCATTGGATTTGGTTCAACATATTAGATTAAACATTTGCAATGCTACAACTTTGTAGAAGAAGCGCAGAATGTGCTACACAGAAATACTCCCAGAAACGTATTCAGTTCCTTAGTATAGAAGGCTTGTAAAGGAAATAGTGGGGTTCTATCAATTTAGCCTAATCGAATGCTATTTTGTGCGCTTCATGTTATGGTTTATGCTTAGCGTCATGCAGACAGAAGGCTATTAAGATTCAGTGCATGCAATTATTCCATTAGCGTCAAATTTCACGTCTTAAGCTTTCTTTCAAAAAATTATCGTTTTTTGAATTTCGGTAATGCACTAAATGGTTACAATTTGTGCTTTACTATACTTCTGTAGCTTCCATAAGCCAAATTTCACCGCGCACCCAAACAACTCGCAAGCCATATATTAGCATTACGAGCCATAATATGCCTTGGCAAGGTGCTAATTAAGTTGCATAATTGTCGGAAGTCTCTAAATGTATGTAAACAGACAAAACCAGATTTTAAAATGAATTGAGGGATTTTGCGTGTTACATATTAATATCGTACTTTTAAACCATGTGTATATATAGCTAATTTATTTACATCTGATAAACTTATCTGGCCTCCGTACGAAGCAGCTACTGATTAAAATCTATTCAAAATTAAGAACCGCATCCTAGGACAGACCTTTCAGCTTGAAATTCGTTGTCTTTAATGCAGTCTGAGATAGCTACAAATTATACAACAATTGAAATACCCTAGGTAATATTTGAAGACATAAATACAGTGACCTAACGCGCGTTCGGTAGGGTTACGACAAGAACTAAGAGATCCTCATTTATTGGAGGCCAGGATAGATAACGAAACATCATAGTATAAGCAAAACGTGATTTATGACAAACAGCGAATTAAGGGACCCCGCAGTACCAAGTATACTTCAAGACCCCATCCTTGGCTCTGTTCGTTACGCCACTGCATGAATATAGCAATTTAAATATGTAGGTGCATCTAGTCTAAAACTAGAGCCGGAGCAACAAGATCCTCAGTGCCCCGCTTACAAAATTGTCTTATTTCCTTAAAAAGGTATCTTTGTCTCCCCAGATCTAAGCCATCTGGCTCGATCGTTGCTGGCATGTTGAACGGTGGCAATTGCATAAATATAACTTATATATGGCATAAATATAACTCATGCATTGTAAATATTTATTTAGACTCTTAATTCACAAAAAAATACTTCATATATATTGATATATGCACATTTCAGCACAATTCACTCCCCATGTATATTTTGGTTGTAATTTGATTTCTCTCGACTTGCTCCTCGAATCGGAAACGTGGAACGCGGAAAAGGCTCAAATCGTATAAATGATAGAGACTGTATGAGAGTAATGAACCTATATCAATGATGTTCATTGTGTGACTTTTTTATTACAAAAAAAATTCCGTGTTTTGTGAGGTTGAGTTTTGCGCTATGTTTTAAAGTGCGTGCAGTCCTTCATTGCGCACAACTGGGCTGACACAAGCCCAAAGGGCAAGTTGCCAAGCTAACGTTTACAAACATTTAAGTTTGACCTTTCAGATATTTTGCCACATATATTTCGCTATATATAATTCATCAGAAAAGGAGCATTGGAATTTATCTTGCTTGGACAACATATCAGCTGTTGGGCAACAGGAAAATTTTCACTAATTTTGATTTGGGCTCCCTTGATTAGAAATTACATTCCGGATATTAAATTGCAATTATGCATGGTCATTGCACCTTGAAGCCTGCCAGCTAGAGCGGCAAAATGAGCAAATTTGAAATGGCGCCTGTCAACTGTTTATGCGTGCATGAGCGCGCGGGTAAAGATCTTTACCAATAATTTCGCGAAGACTGTCCCAAATATTTGCAGGATATTAGCATCTATGGAGAAGTCAAGGCGTTTTAACGCAAGCATATATAAAGGTTAATACCAGGTATGAACACTAAATGAAACATTAGCTATGATATAAGAAAAGTCATGACTTGGCCACTTTATTAGGCGCGCTTGCAATTATTTTCCTCCAAGCATTGAAATCAGGCTTATTGATGAAATCATCAACAGAATTCGTATAACGGTTCTCTCGATTTAAACTAAAGTTTTTTTTCCCTTGAGTGTATTTGCTTGGCTAAACTGTAGCTCTCTATTGACCATGCATATATATCGAAATATGACACGCATTCGAAGTAAGATTTCATATATAGATGATCATGCAATTGTATATAACAAGACGTTCTCAATTGCATTTTATGTATATGTTAACGCGAGTAAAATGTATTCGGATATAAATGCGCACTGCAATATAACTCTTTAGATTGCTTATCATGGCCGGTGGAATCAAGTTGGGCCACGATCATCCAATCATTCCGAATAAACATGACATGAAAGGTTGCCAGACCTTGAAAATGGCTTGGCTGAGGTTAGAAAAGTTGTTAGCTTGGGCCGTGGTGGTTACAATTTATAGGATGCATTTACTTACATTGAAACAACAATTGTTTACAAACTTTGCTGACATTTTTCATAAAAAAGGGGTAGATGCTACCTCGAAATATATATAATTATATGATATAAAAAGATTTCGCCAGACAAAATGGATTAATGCTTTCATGCATGTCTTAAATAATCTTGATTAGTTAATTTTACTGTAAGCAGGAGGCACAAATTGTGTCACAAGTAGATGTCTCGAAGATGTTGAGGATCGTTTGTTTCTTAAAATGGTGAGTATAAACTCCCCTGTGCATGCATTTGGCATTGTCGTTTCTATATGGGCGGCAGCATTGCTATATGCTTTGCAGAAAAAATTATTTGCACTCTTTGTGATTTAAAAACCCGGTTCTATATGGGCGTCTGCTATTGCTATATGCTTTAGTGAAAATACTGTGCAATCTTTTCTTGCTGCCGGGGTTGAGTATTAAGTTGTTTTGCAGGGCGGAACTGAATTCGGACCTTCGGGATTGCGGTGGTTTGAAATGAAGATTTCGAAAATTATCCCATTAATTTACGCGCGTTCTATTTCTTTAGGTCACTATTGTTAGGCTCATGCAGGTAGCATAGGTATTTACACAGTTACCTATGTAGATGGTCGAATATTTGGGGAAAATAAAATATTTCCTGATGAATATGACCACCAGGAATTTAGTTAACTAATTTAATATCACAAGTATTAATTAGCGATATACTGGTTCATAAGTCATAACACATGCATATGTGATCGTATGGTCACAAAACATATCACTTACATGAAAAAATATGGCGGCAGAAATAGGGACATTGCAGCTTTAGCTTTGCGAAGAAAATATGGCGATGGTGCATGCAGTGGATAAAATAGATTATTATCAAATTTTTAAATATTCTTAAGGTATAATGATGCCCTTAGTTGCTACTGACAGTACTGTGTATAGGCGACATTCCGCGACAAGCTTGACCGCAGCTAGAGGCTATTGCCGCACGAACATATTGTGAGCACTAGGTAAATATCCAAGCTTATATTTTAAATATTTTATTACCGCGCAATGCATTGCTGAAATTGAAATGTGGATTTTCACGTGCATAAATGGTTGGGATATTTAATGTAGTAGGCTATTTATACCAAATAAGTTTTGACAGCATGCAAGCACACGTTACTACGCTGGTTCGTATACAAACGAGCTTTGCGTATGCGATATTCTGTATAACTGTTATTAATGTCTGGTTATCATCTGTAAACAACTTGATCCTTGCGATAATTAATTTAGTCTTTTGCGCGTCAAAGAGTATAAGCAATAGTGTACAATGGAATCTCTTGTGTTTAGTTTAACATAAAATATGTATCCAGTAGCTGAAACTCAACGAAACTTAGACGGTGACCAATGACATTGCCTATGATATTATTATCGAAGCCATGCAGGCCATTTATGGCAATCTTCGTTTACTCTCGGTTTAGAGCCGTGTTAATAAAACGGATGCATGCATGATGTGTTTATATGTCCTTAACCACCCATACATATAGTTTGTCCGTGGAGAGATTTACAAAATCTGTTACGTTGTTGCAAATAAACACGCGCTGAATATTTTGATGGGTATAGTTGCAGATGATGCATTGATTAATTTGACGTAACGATGATAATTTGTACTAATAACTGAAGAATTTCTAACGATTAATAAACCCGAATTTTGATGCAAAATGCAAATGTATATATGTATATAAAGTATAAAATAAAGTGATTTAGGTAGTTTAGCTAATAAATTTAGTTAAACATTCAAATGAAGGTATAGCTATTTATATGTACACGCATACTTGCGCCAACACATGTTATGTGTTTGAAAATATTTCCTATTCTTTTAATTAGTCAATAATATCTTGCGTCAATCATACGCGCAACAGGCGTTCAGACTAATTCGTTAAAACCGTTCATAAACATAAATCGTTCAAACGGCTTCAGATTGAACGTTTATTTATCCGTTCGTATTCTCGACTTTAAACGTTCACATTTTTAGCTGAATTCGTCAAAACGTTTTTTGGGTTCGTTGAAACGTTATTACAGATCGTTCACTACCCGTTCGTTATCCGTTCGTTTTGCCGTTTCAACGAAATATCGTTAACGTACGTTTTCCCGTGGAAGGTCACATATATATATATATATATATATATATATATAGCTTGACTTGACTAGAACTTAATCAGCTGTTCGAATTATTATCACCACAGAAGAAATAGGTAGCACGATGATCTTTCTTTTCGCTGGTATTCTTTCTATGACGATGTATGGCGAAGCAATCTGTTGTGACGAAATCAAGTCGATACTGAACGAGAAGATTAAAGCAGGAAAAATATTGTGCGCACTAGGCAACAATCTCCCTCAAGGCTGTTGCAAGTGTGTTTTGAAGGCAGTTGAAGAGTATATTGCTGAGTATGAAGCTGTTTGTGTGGACACTGCAGGTATTGTACAGATATAGTGCATGTCGTTTTCGGGTATGCATGTGCATTGTGGTGTTGTATATTAATTTTGTTATCAGACATTTACCCACATATTTGGTTGCGGGAAATTTTTAAGAGGCCTGTGGGGTTTATATATTAATTAGAAATACAAGCATGCAGTAACCCATCCCCGATTTAAACTAAAAATATAATTTCCGGAACTGCCAAATCCGTATCACCCTAAATTTCTGAGTGATCAACCAACACTAAAAATGGTGTAAATATGTCTGCCTCCATCCTTACACCAAGTTAGGGTAAACTAACACGAATATTGGAGTAATTTACCTGCAACTGGTGTTATACGCACAACAAGTTAATGTAAATTAACCCGAATTGATGGGGTAATTTTACCTACAGGTGGTGTAAGGCGTACACCAAGTCATGGTAAACTAACACGATATTGTTGGGTTTTGAATTAACCTACAACTGGTGTTGCATTATACGCTTATACATGTATGAATTTTTGCACTTCACAAGTATATCCTTACACTCTATCCGTGGATAAAAATTGCCCTCAATTTTACCCCAAAAGTTACTGTTGTTAGGTTTTAATTTACACCAGACCAAGAATCTTCATTCTTAATGGTGTAAATTGATATGTCCAAGTTGACCCCGAATTAAGGCTTGCTGCGGTCTTTTGAAAATATTTTCTCTCGCATTTTTTTACATTGTTACTTCGTAAGCGGGAGTTACCTGGCGCACAATTATATTTCGCTTGTCTATGTATGGTATTGAGTTGGGCAATCGTATTTTGAAATTCAACTTTTTCTGCTAGTTCCATGCACAAATCCCAAACCTTTCTGAATGAAAGCGGCAAAATACCCGATTCGGTAATCGCTGTGATCAGTGGTATATAGCAGTAAGTACAGTTCTTTCTTTGCGAGATTGAATAAGATTGGCAGTTCTTGTTCATGGGGACCAACGGCGGCAGGAAGTGTTGGTTCGTGGCTTCAAGTTGATCTTGGACAAAGGACAACTGTCACAGGCCGCGGTTTTTCAACTCAAGGATCATGTTATAGCAGAGTGTGGCCGACCTCTCATTCGATTGGATACAGCAACAATGGTTTTAATTGGACTGTTTATAAAGAGTCGGGTACTGCGATGGTAATCAAATACACAAAACATATATTTTCAATTGGCTGTATCTTCCTATGCATGCTCTTCCATAAAAATTCAGGAAATTTAAACGTCGCAAAAAGTGGTTCGTATAACTATACCTTACCATAATAAATTATTATGTGCATTGTGATGACATCAAGGCACCCATGTTCCGTGGATGAATACTAAATTACGAGAAGTGATGCGTGATCGCGATTATTATCATAGGCGAGCAACAAAAACTAGACGACCGGAAGATTGGCACAAATATAGGAAGCTAAAATCTTTTGTGACAAGTGAAGTAAAACGAAATAAATCGGAATATTATAGAGAGCTTATAGATAAAAACAAAGGAAAACCTGATGAACTCTGGAAATGTATAAATGAAGTGACTGGCCGTAAGAAGAAAACAAGTCCATCTTGTATTATGTCAGATAGTGTTTGCTATTCTGATGCAACCTCAATAGCACAGATTTTGAATTCATATTTCTGTTCTGTTGCAAGTAAGTTAGCTGAACATTTCACATCCATCGTGGGCAGTGCTTCAACAGTATGCATTAACAATAGTGTTTCGGATTCCGAAACATTTTCTTTTGATTCTGTGACTGTTAAATATGTCGAACAGCAACTATCTACTCTCCGAACAAATAAGGCCACTGGATTAGATCGTATAAGTGCTCGTCTGCTGAAAGATGCCTCATCTGCAATAGCACCATGTTTGACTAAAATTTTCAACTGCTCTCTTTCCACCGCGATCTTTCCCAGTTTATGGAAAGCTGGTCGAATTACTGCATTGCATAAACAAGGAGATCGGACTGACATGAATAATTATAGACCTATCACAATACTTCCTACAATCAGTAAGTTACTTGAACGTGCAGTACATCACCAACTGTACTGTTATCTTAATGAAGAGAAAGTTCTTGCAAAGGAGCAGCATGGTTTCCGGGCTAAAAGAGCGACCGATACTGCACTCATCCACTTCACAGATAAAATCTTGGCCTCCATGGACTCAGGTCAGGTTACAGGTGTTGTTTTCCTTGACCTGAGTAAAGCCTTTGACACCGTTAACCATGAATTGCTTCTCCGAAAATTATCACAACTAGGACTGTCTAATAATACTGTATCTTGGTTTCGGTCTTATCTATCTAACAGATCAGCCATTACAGTAGTGGAAAATAAAAGGTCTTCTATGACGAACATTCCGATTGGTGTACCCCAGGGTAGCATCTTGGGACCTCTCCTATTTGTTTTATATATGAATGATTTACCACAATGTCTTAAGTCTTGTAAAGTGATGTTATACGCTGATGACACCGTCTTATATTATTCATCGAGGATGGTTAGTGATGTTGAAACTAAACTTAATGAAGACTTGGAAAGTATGACAGTCTGGTTTAATAACAATTTTTTAACATTGAATGCTGAGAAGTCAAAATTTGTTTTGATCGGTAGCTCACGTAAACTCAAGTTTTGTGATAGTATCAAGGTGACAGTGCAAGGCCATCAAGTAAACCGATCTTCGACAGTCACGTACTTGGGTATTATGATTCATGAAAATCTAACATGGACGGAGCACATTAAAGTTCTGAGTGCAAAGGTAAATCAACGTATTGGTACTCTGAAGCTTTTACGGCACATTCTTTCTAAGGAAGAACTTGTCACCGTGTATAACTCAATCATATTATCCCTGTTTGACTACGCAGATTTGGTTTGGGGGGATAAAAACAACAAAGTTCTAATGGACGACTTGCAGACTTTACAAAACAAGGCTGCAAAGGTCATATTGCGATTACCACGCGCACATTCGGCTACTGATGCCCTTCAAAAATTAAATTGGGTAGATCTAAATACAAGACGTCAACAACATCGACGCATTGCAATTCATAAATGCCTTCACGGAATTATGGACACAGAATTAATACTAACCCAGAACTGCAACCGCCATAGCTATTCTACTCGCCAAAGTGTAAACCTATACCTCCCAAAAGCTAACAGAATGGGGGAAGCAACGTTTCGTGTACCAGGCAGCGAATGATTGGAATGATATTAGATAATGACATTAAGAATATAGTTATTTTAATTTTTAAAAGAAAACTTATGTTATAACATTCATTAACATTCGTGTACCAGGCGAATGTTGGAATGACCTAGATAAGACATTAATTTAGTTAATTTTAACATTTTTAAAAACTTCTAGAATAACTTAGGCTAGTTTACTATATTCCAGATTTATACATTATATAAGTATTGTGATGAGGGTTCATTGAAAAGCATTCTGAGATGAATGAATTTCCCTCAATAATTTATATTTATATTATTATATTAATTATCTCAGTAGTAAATTTTACTTTGAAAGGGAACAACTACAAAACTAGAAATAAAAAAAAATGGTTACAATATTTTAAAGGGGCTATTTGCCTCTGTGCGGCAGTAGGTAATCGCTCAAATGCCGCAAAATTCACACGCTTTTGAATTTGGTTCGCGTTAACAATGGGATTACAAAAAACTGTGCATTTTGTGTTTACAAACAGGAAATATTGTCCAACAGGCTTAGTGCGAATTTTCTGCGCTTGGTTGCCCCAACCGGGCAGTCAAATGCCGCTCTAGTTGCTGATGATGATGTATTGCAGAATTTTATTAATCCACTTTTATTGTACATTGTCATGGTCGATTAGCCCTTGCTCAGGACAAATGCAAATTTTTAGCTCATAGCATATAAGGACATGTTTAGTTTTTACTTCACTGGAAAGTGATGTTATGATGACATCGAAACGTCGTGTAATTTATCGCTCACTTTTATATTAAAAAACCTTATCATTACAATAAAGTGCAATAATAACTAATTAGCTTATCTTTTCGCCGAAGTTCGCCAAAATACTTCTTTCTTTGTTAAAAACAGACATATATATATATAAGATTAAAATTAATTTCACCTGAAATTTGTAGTCTTTTTGCTTAACAACTTTTGTTTTCGGAGTATGTGTTATATTATTATTTCGCGAAATGGTCTGCTGGGAAAGCTAATGTTGATACGTTTATGATACTTATTACTAGTATTTATTATATGTATGGTACGCTGTTATGTACTTAAATGTCGTGCGCTCCATGATTGGTTCTTTGCCGGTCTGGAATCCCCGATATTAGACCGTTGCCGTAGTAACGGTTCAACTCTCATATTTCTGAACAAAAACAAACTTGCACTTTTATTATTGACACGAAAAATATCGACGGAGAATGGACGAAGAAGAGCATTCCCAGTGAGCACACGACGTCGTTTCGACGTTGATTTATGGTTGAATTTTGGTCGCGACGTCGATCAACCCAATATCGACTTCGTTTCGACGTCGATTTCACGACGTCATATCGACGTCGCAAACTGACGTTGTTTCAACGTTGTTTCGACGTCAGGTTAAACTAGAATTTGCTGCGTTTGCCGCATTTAAATTTTATATGAATTCACAACAATATTGGGAAAGTGTTGTGAACATCATATATGCAGTGTAATGATGTGTTTTTGTCAGGTCGTTAATGCGTCGATATATCAACCTATTCTCGACGTCGTTTTCGCGACGTTTATTCAAGGTTGTTTCGACGTTATATAAAAACTTTACAGGACCAGCTTGCAAAGACTCGCAATGGTATTAATATTATTACTCCGGCGTCAGCGACGGAGTTGAAAATTCGCCTCGGTTTTTTTTTTTTTATTTTTTTTATTTTTTTATTATTTTTCGTCGTCGCAAGTCTGTAATGGCGCGAAACATTCTAGTATTTAAAATGTGTATGTGATTGGATTTATCTATGTCCCAGTCTTGTCTCCCAAGAGTTGTGGTGCACAGCTTTGGCTAATTTTCCGATGCGCGATTCGATTTCGCTCGCATGATACGGCAATTCCTCCAAGAGGAACAAATAAACCGTTCTTTTCATGCTTTTCGATTAAGTTTAGACTGAATTGGGGTAAGAATATATTTAATACGTGTAGATTCTGGTCCTATTTTAGTAATATCGCTGCTATTTCGCCGTTTAACAAGATGATGTGATCGTGCATGGACGCTTTGACTCGTCGTAGTTTGCACAGGATTGAAGATTTAATATAACTATATAAGCGCGAATTCCAATGCCAAAGTGTAAGACAAAGCGAATGTATCATACCGTTTATTTACATTCTTGAACGATTTAACTTCTATACTTTTTAAAGTACGATGTGCTTCTGAATTTTGCGATCGAACATTTAGGTTCGCAAGGCATCTAAATGCGAATATGAACTGTATTGTGTATGTTCAGAAGCTCTATATTGAAGACTGGCACGTGCGCCGGAGTTAACGCCAGAACAGGCGTCTTGTTCCTGATAGATAGTTAGGACGAATGTTGCGATTTAAGAAGTGTTGAAAATTAATTTCTACGTAACAGACTATTTAAAACCATTATTGAATACCTCGGGCCTCCCCGGAGCAACATCGGTCATGCATCGTTGGTAGAGTGCGCGCAGTGCATTTCGGGAAGGTCGAATTGAGCGCGTCCATTTGAAAATTGAAACATGTTGTCGCGAACGGAATATGAAACATTGTAGCTGTATATTTCGGGATATTTTCACAAGATTTTCTCAGTTTAATGGTTGGATATCTTCCGCATAAATCCAAGATAGCAGTAAAGGTTAGTGAGAGTCAGTTTTACAGTGTGTATTGCCATGACAAAGGCCATGAATCGCGAGATATGAATACGCGATCGTGACATCGTGATTATATTTTGAAATTTAAACGCTTAAAACATTGCCCAAACTCTTTCGCCTGTATTCAAAAAGCTCACTCACACTAACACTCATTGAGTGTGACATATAAATTTTGTTAATGCTGATCAATGAGAAAGTTTTTTTTCAATAGATGGAAAGATATAACGTAAATCGCTGAAAATCAAGCCCCTATTCGGCTCGAAATACCGCCATTGAAACGTTATGAGAAGATTAAGATCTCGCACTCAATGAGTTTGAGTGTGAGTGAGCTTTTAGAATACAGGCGTTTGATTCTCTTTTGAAAATGGTTCAGCTAAACGAATAACGATACTTGCTCATTAGATTTTGTTAACTTATGTTTCAACGTTGTGTGATCGCGGGTTATTCATTCTAATATGACTTTGTATATACAGTAAGATCGCCATATTTGACGCCAGAACTAATTGCATTTATAATCCAATTCAATCCGCTACTTAGTTTTGATAATTTAGACCCAATTTATGGTTCCGTATGTTAGTCGTGTGTTCTTTATGTGTTGAACGCGATTCGATTTAGCTATTTGCTTTGATTTTTTGAAAATTGCGTACTATTATAAGCCCTTTGCTAGATGAATAAACTGATTTTTATTATGCTGCTGCCTTTGCCGGTTGCCTTTCTCAACTAAAGTGTCAACGTGCTACATCATTAAGCTTAGTAAATAACTAGCGAATGGCCTAGCACAGACCTCTAACAAATATATGGGGTAAGCGCACATAGGGACCACATATGTAGTAAACAATATCATCTCAACTTTTAAGGTTGGCCAAATCGCAAGTCGCAAATTGTCATCACAAGTAAATGCCCCTCCTGTTGCTGCGTGTATAATGATGATGAAAAGATTGTTCAGAATGAAGGGAAAGATAACATACTTGAACATAATATCCAATTCCATAGTGGTCTATAGTGTCCAAAAACTTACTTTTTATTTTACAATACTGAGACTCTTCTCGCACTATTTTGAGGCGAGATTTTAAGAAAACATAATCTGAGATGATAGAATGCCAGACAATTTTTCGAATCTGATTTCTTAATTTCAAATCAAGTATATTGTAGATTTAAACAAGGTGATGTAAATTGAATAAATTTGTTTGAACTATAGAGTCAGTGCAAGTATGTTTTTTATATGCATTTCAAAATCTAGCTAAAATCCTATGCACGGACGTTGCTTTAAAGGCAATAATCTAACGTCGACTCGATTTGTGTTTTCAAATCATTTTCGATGTCGTTTCGACGTTGAAATTTCATTAATTGCAGACGTCGATTCGACGTCGATTACCCGACGTCGTTTCGACGTCGAATAATCGACGTCGATTCGATTTTCATTTTCGAACCTTTTTCGACGTCGTTTCGACGTCGCTGGGTGACGTCGATTCAACGTTGAATCGACGTTGTTGTGCTCACTGGGTTATTTGGTACATGTGAATATTATATTTATTCATCTTTGATTTTTGTTTATATTACTGTATCATTCTTATTTAACAAGTAAAAAACAAAGTTTTGGAAACCACTTCAGTGCTTGCTTGGCGACTGGCTGGCGAAAGAGCCGGCAAGAATGCTGCAGCGCATTGTATAAATAAATAAACTAAATACTGTATGCCATATAATAAATCCCTTTTTAACCGAATACGTTTGGTCCGTACTTGAAAAATATCAGACCTCAGTCTGCAATGTACGGACCTCGCTATCGCTCGGTCCGTACTGTCAAGACCTCGGTCTGATATTTTTCTAGTACGAACCTCAAATTCGGTTAATAAGTGGTATATATAGGCCTGTCGAGTGAACTGTAATAGACAGCTTTGGCAAACAAAACGCGACTTTGACTTTTAGAGCCCCGTTCACACTACAACTTTTTCAGCACGGCACCGCAAATTTTTGGGTACGGGAATGTTAAATTTTGGCGCGTCATTGCATGTTTACACTTCAAAGATTGAAAACAAATGTTTGAAAAGGAAAGTACGATTAATTGCCCTTCTGTGTCTTGGGAACATGATTCTTGCATCCTCGTACAGATGCTAAAAAAAAATGTAATGTCAAAACAACTAAACGAGACTTATTAATCCAACCAGGACAATCAATAAAAGTAGCTTGCCACGTTGATGTTAAGCACTTGGAAACGCGAGTTCTTGTGTTATTTGAACCGAATCCAGAGTGCCCTTGGACTGATGGGCTAGAGATATAGCGAAGCAATTTTAAAAGCACAAAACGAAGACCCATTGTTCGGTAGGGTACGATAATTCAAATTGATGGGCATCGTCCATCGCTTCAAAACGCAAAGAATGAATGTACAAATACCAAAACTCTCCTGCGGCAACGGCATGAACTCAAGATCGGAAAGGATGGAGTATTACGTCGCGAAAGTGGTATAAACAAACAAATGGTCTTTCCAATAAAATTCCACACTACGGTATACAAGGAACTACACGTAGACATAGGACATTTAGGGGCTGACAAATCCAGTACAACTGCGGCATGCAGAAAGACTGTATAATGACTTTACTCTCCGTTTTGGTTTCCCGTAACATATTTTACATTATCAAGGCAGAGAATTCGAAACCAATCTATTTCGCCAGTCAGAAAAGCTCACCGGAATCAGACAACGTCTAACAACACTATATCACCCACAGGCCAACGATAAGGCAGAAAGATTTAATAGGACGTTACTGGCCATGTTGAGAACATTACCAGAAAATCAGAAAAGGAAATGGCATTTGTCAGTAAATAAAGTAGTGCATGCGTACAACTGTACGGTGAATAACGCTACGGGATTTTTGCCATTCCTTTTGCTTTTTTGGCGACCTCCACGGTTACCAATAGGGGGAACAACCGGCCACAGCTGGGGTGACGCATGAAGTACCCGATTCGGAAATATCAGAAGAACTGGGTGAGAATCACGGAAAAGATATCGATGAAACAACAGAAGAGGTAGAAACTTCAAGTAATACGGCTAATGAAGATGTAGCAGAGAGAGATGCGCTTGGACGATCCTCTCGGACGCGACGACCACCTAACATGCTAAATTACGATGCGATGGGTAACCAAACTGAGTTTCCACCGGGCCTATCGAGTGTTCAGACGGCAAACGGATTCTTCCCAGCACAAGAAATGAGTTGGCTTCCCGTTCCACTATACCCGACCTTACCAATAAGCCCGTATCCACCTCTTGCCAATTATTACCTAACCTATCCAAACTCTACGCCCAACTTTCTTATTCCTGCCTTTTACCAGCAACCGCCTGTATATTATGGTTATCCATATAGCAGTTGGCTTACCAAATACTTTTAAAATGTAATTTAAGAAGGAAAAAATAGGACTCGTTACTGCATACGTCATGTAATGAAATGAAAAAAAAAGGACGGATTCTTTAATGTAAATAACGTAATTCGAAGTTACGAGAGAGGGACGGCACTAGTTCGGGTATAACCTGTAAGATTTATCCAGGCTTGATCACCCTAAATATTCTTAGATGGTCTTGTTATGTAGCGTGCGAGTGGACACATTTTAAGTGGGGGAGAGTTTAAGGGGTATAGACATTTGCAGGAAGCACCCCTTCCCCCTAGTTAGTTTTATCGTGCAAGAGTAGTCACGTGACCATGCGAAGACACGTTGTTTTGAGAGAGCCAAACTTTATGGTTTCGTTTTAAACATTTGTGTATTTTAAACACTGTAATCTTTTAATAAACGAGTTCAAATTTATTCTACTGGTGCTATTGCGAACTGGGGCACTGGTAACACCGTCGTATGCCGATGTACAATAGCATGAAAATTTTAGAGTTAAAAAACAGAGGTTTGACTTTGTTGTTAACGTAATAGAGAATGATATCAAGCTAAAAAAACAGCATTCCTATGCAGCCCTCAATATGGACCCCTAAATGATAGGCTTGATCACCGCAAAAGCAAAGTGGATTGCGATTGATATTTGCATGCTGCCTTACCCGGACTGGTGCAACATTTTAATATAATGTCATGTCATTTTCCTTCGAAGGGACGAGAAAGGTTTCCAATTAGCCCATTTGGTATAATGACACTTATTAACTTTATTGGATGAGTACGATGTCCCTTTGCTTGCTCTTTGGCCTTGCACTTCTGCGAATTAACTCTCCCATCGATAAAACCAAAACGGTTTGGCAAAGGAGACACATGTTTGTTGATGACATTAGCATAGCTGGATGGTCGTCGGGAGGGACGAAAGCCTGTTCCGATCCCACAGATCTACACAGTTCCGCCGAAAGGGGGGGCAGCATGGGGGAATTTTGCCCCGGGCCCCCCATCTGAGAGGGCCTCTGACTTAAAAAGACCCCTAAAATTTAAGAACTTTAAAAAAATGTTGGGCTCATTGTCTTATCAGCCCAAGACAAGAGGCACTAGTCGAAAATACGAGTAACATTGATTGTTATTTGAATTTCTAAGATACATTGATATTGTTTGTAAAAAAGTTTGTTTCTTAAACTTTTTCTCATCGCTTTTGAAGTACTTTAAAATCATTATGTCATAGGGGCTCCCTGGGTGTACAGGAAATGAAGAAGGTTATTCAAAATCAGGGAGAGTTCAGGTGGGTTTCACCCAAACAAAGACGGCATGTCAGTGTAGCGACAAGGGTATGCAAGCCTGATAAGTATTATATTCCACTACATATTAATCTTTGACAGCAAGCAATTATTTCTGGTGGTTGCAGGCAGTTTAATAGATTAAGAAGATCGCTCCTTCAGAAACGTAGCTTCATAAATTATAAAACTTGGTGCCAAAAAAATTCTCCAGGTTAAACCTCTCAAATTTAAAGTATGGATACAATGATTAGTAGATCTGCACGACAAACAAAAATTATAACTGAAAAATAGTATTAAAATGCTTGTTTGTTAATGTCTGGTTTGTGTTTGCGTATGTATAGATCAAGCCTCCTTGAGTTTGAGAGAGAGAAGGAAGTGTTAGCCAGAGGTGTACGGGAGACGATAATTGTGGGAGCACATATTCATAAATTCATGTTAACAGACCTTTAAGACCAGAGATTTGAAAAGAAACTAATCTTGCACAACATGAATATATGAATATATATGTGCCCCCAATTATCGTCTCCCATACGCCACTGGTGTTAGCAATGGCTAGGACAGGGAAGCGAGAGCGGGTGTATTTAGATTTGCAGTTAGGGTTTGTAGAACTGAACGAAGTAGCACCTTCGAAAAGATCCACCTCTCCATGAAGGCGAAAGCCAAAAACGAAGAAAGCTACCATCGCCTTTGGAATGAATTTATACACGTGGCACAGTGCTACGTGTAATCTTACTGTCCCACTCCGGCTGACCTCAAGAACTACCAAATCCTGAAGAATATTAAAAACAACAACAATATTATCGTCCTTACAACTGATGTAGTTATTATTATTGTAGTTATAGTTATTGTAATGGTGTAGTTATTATGGATAGATTAGTGGATAAGAACTCCTGTCTAGCTAAACATTATTAACGACAAGAAATTATTCAAATTATGATCGGATGAGTGATGACCATATTATACACTTTGCAGAGAAACTAAACTTCAACGCTTACTTCGTAGACCTAAGAAACGAGGCTCGATGATAAGGTTTATCATGAGCCACCACGAAAGAATTTGGATTAGTAATATTTACAGCGGAAATAAGCCTCGTTTCTACTGGCGTTATGTTGATGACACGTTTTGCATGTTCGAAAATCAAATTGACGCTTAACTACTTTTAGATTATCTAAACTCTTGCCATAAGTATAATTATTAGATTTCCTTTTGAATGGGACAAAATAACAAAATTTTTTTCCTTGATATACTTATTAAGAAATCTGCCACTACGTTTTACCTGTGTTTATCACAAGAACACTGACACCGGCCTTTTGACTAACTATTTTAGCTTCACGTCATTTCGTTATAATTTGGGTCACAATAAAACACTTATCGATCGCATTTACAAAATACCTAGTCAACAACAACCCAACGTTCATTACTTCAAACTCCCATACATATAGGACATTACTTTTAAATTACCAAGCAGAAACTCCTCAACATTGTGAAACGATTTTGCAGTGATATCAACATAAAGCTAGTGTTTAATTCCCACAAAATAAAATCCATTTTTAGCTTTAAAGTGCCTATATCACGTGTGGGATCTTTACGGATTTGAATAGAGCTTGAAAAATTAGTTTATAAGTTCTACAACCCTTTTTGATATAATTAAATAGTTTGGGGAATATTTACATCTAAACATGACGATTTGCCTAAATTTCCGTCGTGCTCGGGGGCCTGGGACTCAGGAACCGAGTTCTTGTCAAAGATAATATCATCAATTGTAATTTTACTTCGATCTTCCAATAACGTAAAATATTTTGAGAAAAACTCACCCAGTTGCTACAGCCATACATAACGCACCGTCTCCGCATTTTTTTCTTGAAAAGCGCAAACTATATCGCCAGTGAAACTCTTCATGTTTACATTATAAATGACGGCGTTTTGCAAATCATTCCTGAGTCCCAGTCCCCCCAACCGACGTATTTTCGAAACTATTCATTTATATCAAAAAAGATTGTAGAACTTATAAACTAATTTTTCAAGCCCTATTCAAATCCATAAAGATTCCACAAGTGATATAGGCACTTTAAGAAAACAATCCCTAGTGAATTAAATTCTTCTTGGTATATAAATTTACTTGGGCAGGATGTAATTCCTATTACATTGGTGAAACCACCCGCCATCTCGCCACAAGAATAAAAGAACACGCCTCCATTGACAAAAACTCGCATTTCTACCAAAATCTACAAAACCCTGACTGTAGATCTAAATACACCCGCTGATGATGTTGCACTGTGCTAGACACTGCTAACACTTCCTTCTCTCTCAAATTCAAAGAGGCCCGATACATGCGCAAACACAAACCAGACGTTAACAAACAGATTCAGCATTTTAATACCATTTTTCAGTTATAATTTTCATCTGTCTATAATTTTCATCTGTGCTGTTCGACTTATTATGCATATATTGTACCGTGTTATGTTGTCAACCATTGTTATAAATAATTATGCAATTCATCGAGTATCACCTCGCCTGAATCTTATTTCTACTTTGTTTATTTCTTAGTATAAATATTGCAAATTCATTCGTACTGAAGTGGCTTGGAATTAAGTCCACGCGTGTTTGCAATTAAAAATTTTGTCGTTTATTTCAAATGCTAAACATCGTTTTGTTTGAAAAGAATGAACAGGCTGGGAGAACCATTATTCCTAGCCAAAAGGATCCACTAGTGTCATTATTGATGCTCAGAAAACTGAGCTGCGAAAATTCATAACTGACAATATATCTATATAATATGCGGAAATAAACCTGTCATTACATTAGCATATAATTATATACCTTTCTTCCTACCTGCATGCATCTCATTACCCTGCGATACATAATACTGATTTCGTATTCATTAATAAACAGCTCGTATATTAGCCCATAATTCGCGGTGTATTTCGTGATCGAGCTATTTCCAGATACTTGAGTGTACTTACCATTTTCAAGAGCCTGTTGCATATGGCGTGACGGACGCGATCAATTTTAAGTGAATGTATTCTCATAGTATATAATTATTCAGTTCCTTACCATCCATTATTCCAAAAGTTCAAATTCCACACACGAAATATCCAAGTATTTTCCTTCCTACAATCGATTATTTCTATGGGACGAGTTTGCATTAATTTTGTAATATAGTTATAATATGCCACAACAGCTACGGAAATATAACCTAATGCATAAGAATGTATAAATATGAGAAGCATGTCAAAACGTCCACACTCCGACTTAAACTTCTGACGCACACCCAGGTCGCCATTCATTTTATCGAAAAATCGTAATTAGATATTTAGTGAAAAAAGCATATTTACACATTTCCTCCAACTTGCATGTATGTCATTTCCCTATATTGTAGGATACTAATCACGTATTCATTATTAAACAGCTCGTATATTAGACTAAATCATTCGAGGTGTATTCCGTGAGCGATTATCGAGACACTTCACTTTATTTACCATTTTAAACAGTCTGTTGCGTAAGGCGTGAAGGGCGCGATCAATTATAGGTGAATGTGTGTTTACTTGTATAGTATATATTAAGCTCTTTACCATCCATTCTTAAAAAAGTGCAAATTCCACACACGAATTATACAAATATATTCCATTCAATACAATCCATTATTTTTATAACGCTCCTGTGGATGAGTTTTTTTTAATTTTGTAATATAGCTAGCCAGTTATAATATGCCACAAAAGCTACGGTAGTATGTAAAAGTTATATCGTTCGATCAAAATAATCATTACAAATTACTGAAATTATTCAAAAAACTCTGTAATACCATATGTGAAGATAAATTGTTCGTTTGGAAGAGGTATTTTACTTGCAAATATTTGGTACACAACCCAGTGGTATTGAGTGATGATTAGTCGACAGTCCCTGCATGCTTCTTTTGAAATTTAAATATTTTGTGGTCCCAGATTTCCTTTTAAAAACGAGCGTATTCCAATCATTGAGCAAAAAGTCATCAAAACGTAATTGTATTAGGAATGCATATTTATACGTGAAGCATAATAATTATGAAGACTTCCACACTCTGACTTAAACTTCTAACGCTCACCCTGATCGCAATTCATTTTAATCAAAAATCGTAGTTAGATATTTAGTGAAAATAGCATATTTACACCTTTCCTCCTACTTCCAAACATGTCATGACCCTACCACGTTGAATACTGATTTCGCATTCATTATTAATTAAACAGCTCGTATATTAGCCCGAATCATTCGCGGTGTATTGCGTGAGCTATTATCGAGACACTTAACTTTACTTACCATTTTCAACAGTCTGTTGCATAGGGCGTGACGGGCGCGATAAATTATGGCTGAATCTATTTTCCTAGTATATAATTATTAAGTTCTTTACCATCCATTGTACGAAAAGTGCAAATTTGCATACACGAAATATATATATACAAATATATTCCTTCCTATATAATCGAATATTTTTATAACGGTCCTGTGGAGTTTTTATTATATTTGTAATATAGTTATAATATGCTATAATAGCTACGGATGTTATTCAAAACCTATTTCTTTCAATCAAAATAATACAAATTACTGAAACTATTCAAAAAACTCTGTAATATACCATATGTAAAGATAAATTGTTCGTTTAGAAGAGGTATTTTACTTGCAAATATTTGGTACACAACCCAGTGGTATTGAGTGATGTATATTAGCCCAAATCATTCGCGGTGTATTGCGTGAGCTATTATCGAGGCACTTCACTTTACTTACAATTTTCAACAGTCTGTTGCATAGGGCGTGACGGGCGCGATAAATTATGGCTGAATCTATTTTCCTAGTATATAATTATTAAGTTCTTTACCATCCATTGTACGAAAAGTGCAAATTTGCATACACGAAATATATATTATATATATATATATTATATATATATATTATATATATATATATTATATATATATATATATATATATTATAATATATATATTATTATATATATATACACCCATTTGCAAAAACGTTGGCCGCAGATAGATAGATAGATAGATACTCAAGATCTAATTAGAATTGCATATGTTGTGTAACATTATAGAAATCCCATGCAAATGTAATCATATGCAATTGTAATTAGACTTCGAGTATCTATCTATCTATCTATCTGCGGCCAACGTTTTTGCAAATGGGTGTTATATAATATAATATATATATATATATTTATATATATATATATTATATATATTATTAATTATATATATTATATATATATATATATATTTATATATATATATATATACAAATATATTCCTTCCTATATAATCGAATATTTTTATAACGCTCCTGTGGACGAGTTTTTATTAATATAGTTATAATATGCCATAATAGCTACGGGTATTATTCAAAAGCTATTTCTTTCAATCAAAATAATACAAATTACTGAAACTATTCAAAAAACTCTGTAATACCATATGTAAAGATAAATTGTCCCTTTGGTAAAGGTATTTTACTAGAAAATATTTGGTGCACAACGCAGTGATATTGAGTGATTAGTCGACAGTCCCTGTTTCTTTTCCGATTTAGTTGTTGTGTTGTCTCACAATTCCTTAAAAAGCGAGCGTATCATTCAATCATCGAGCAAAAAGTCGTCGAGACGTAATTGCATTAGTAATGCATATTTATATGAGAAGCATATGAAAACTTCCACACTCTGACTTAAACTTCTAACGCCCACCCTGTGCGCCATTAATTTTATTCAAAAATCGTATTTAGATATTTAGTGAAAATAGCATATTTACACCTTTTCTCCAAACTGCATGTATGTCATTGCCCTATATTGTAGGATACTAATCACGTATTCATTATTAAACAGCTCGTATATTAGACCAAATCATTCGAGGTGTATTCCGTGAGCGATTATCGAGACACTTCACTTTATTTACCGTTTTAAACAGTCTGTTGCGTAAGGCGTGAAGGGCGCGATCAATTATAGGTGAATTTGTGTTTACTTGTATAGTATATATTAAGCTCTTTACCATCCATTCTTAAAAAAGTGCACATTCCACACACGAATTATACAAATATATTCCTTCCAATACAATCCATTATTTTTATAACGCTCCTGTGGATGAGTTTTTATTAATTTTGTAATATAGCTAGCTAGTTATAATATGCCACAAAAGCTACGGTTGTATGTAAAAGTTATATCGTTGAATCAAAATAATCATTACAAATTACTGAAATTATTCAAAAAACTCTGTAATACCATATGTAAAGATAAATTGTTCATTTGGAAGAGGTATTTTACTTGCAAATATTTGGTACACAACCCAGTGGTATTGAGTGATGATTAGTCGACAGTCCCTGCATGCTTCTTTTGAAATTTAAATATCTTTCCCAGATTTCCAGTGGTCCCAGATTTCCTTTTAAAAACGAGCGTATTCCAATCATTGAGCAAAAAGTCATCAAAACGTAATTGTATTAGGAATGCATATTTATACGTGAAGCATAATAATTATGAAGACTTCCAAACTCTGACTTAAACTTCTAACGATCACCCTGATCGCAATTCATTTTAATCAAATTAAAAATCGTAGTTAGATATTTAGTGAAAATAGCATATTTACACCTTTCCTCCTACTTCCAAACATGTCATGACCCTACCACGTTGAATACTGATTTCGCATTCATTATTAATTAAACAGCTCGTATATTTGCCCGAATCATTCGCGGTGTATTGCGTGAGCTATTATCGAGACACTTCACTTTACTTACCATTTTCAACAGTCTGTTGCATAGGGCGTGACGGGCGCGATAAATTATGGCTGAATCTATTTTCCTAGTATATAATTATTAAGTTCTTTACCATCCATTGTACGAAAAGTGCAAATTTGCATACACGAAATATATATATACAAATATATTCCTTCATATATAATCGAATATTTTTATAACGCTCCTGTGGACGAGTTTTTATTATATTTATAATATAGTTATAATATGCCATAATAGCTACGGATGTTATTCAAAAGCTATTTCTTTCAATTAAAATAATACAAATTACTGAAACTATTCAAAAAACTCTGTAATATACCATATGTAAAGATAAATTGTTCGTTTAGAAGAGGTATTTTACTTGCAAATATTTGGTACACAACCCAGTGGTATTGAGTGATGTATATTAGCCCAAATCATTCGCGGTGTATTGCGTGAGCTATTATCGAGACACTTCACTTTACTTACAATTTTCAACAGTCTGTTGCATAGCTATAGGGCGTGACGGGCGCGATAAATTATGGCTGAATCTATTTTCCTAGTATATAATTATCAAGTTCTTTACCATCCATTGTACGAAAAGTGCAAATTTGCTTACACGAAATATATATATATATACAAATATATTCCTTCCTATATAATCGAATATTTTTATAACGCTCCTGTGGACGAGTTTTTATTTATATAGATATAATATGCCATAATAGCTACGGATATTATTCAAAAGCTATTTCTTTCAATCAAAATAATACAAATTACTGAAACTATTCAAAAACTCTGTAATACCATGCATATGTAAAGATAAATTGTCCGTTTGGTAAAGGTATTTTACTACAAAAAAATTTGGTGCACAAGGCAGTGATATTGAGTGATTAGTCGACAGTCCCTGTTTCTTTTCCGATTTAGTTGTTGTGTTGTCTCACAATTCCTTAAAAAGCGAGCGTATCATTCAATCATCGAGCAAAAAGTCGTCGAGACGTAATTGCATTAGTAATGCATATTTATATGAGAAGCATATGAAAACTTCCACACTCTGACTTAAACTTCTAACGCCCACCTTGTGCGCCATTAATTTTATTCAAAAATCGTATTTAGATATTTAGTGAAAATAGCATATTTACACCTTTTCTCCAAACTGCATGTATGTCATTGCCCTATATTGTAGGATACTAATCACGTATTCATTATTAAACAGCTCGTATATTAGACCAAATCATTCGAGGTGTATTCCGTGAGCGATTATCGAGACACTTCACTTTATTTACCGTTTTAAACAGTCTGTTGCGTAAGGCGTGAAGGGCGCGATCAATTATAGGTAAATGTGTGTTTACTTGTATATAGTATATATTAAGCTCTTTACCATCCATTCTTTTATTTATATGAGAAGCATAAGAAAACTGCCAAACTCTGACTTAAACGTCTAACGCTCACCCTGATTGCCATTCATTTTGTTCAAAAATCGTAGTTAGATATATTTAGTGAAAATAGCATGTTTACACCTTTCCTCCTACTTGCTTGTATATCATGACCCTACGATGTTGAATACTGATTTCGTATATATTAGCCCAAATCATTCACGGTTTATTGCGTGAACTATTATCGAGACACTTCACTTTACTTACCATTTTCAAGAGTCTATTGCATTGGACGTGACGGGCGGGATTATTTGTGATTGTATTTAAACATATAGCATTTATTCAGTTCTTTCCGATCCATTATTGCAAAAGCGCAATTTTCTGCACACGAAATACAGTAGCTTTATAAGCACACCTTGGTGTGTTATTCAGCACAACTATTTTTTAGAGTATACGTTTTAAGTTTTATAACGCTCCTGTCGACGATTTTGTAATACAGTTATAATATAACATAACAGCTACGGAAGTATGTAAAAGTTATTTTGTTCCATCAAAATATTACAAGAACCGAGCAGGCTAGGAATAATCTGTAACGAGCTTTTGAAAGTAATTAAAGCGCTGTTTGATACGAGGCAGCAAAAAAAGTGTCGCCATTGTCTTTGAAGACCTTGATATTTTCCAGCGTATATATAAAGCATGCAAAAGCTTCGAAACATTCTACCTTTCACACTCTTTCCCGTTCAAAACTGTTAATTTCAGAAAAGTGGTGGTTACCTACTATAAAGTTCTAGTTAAACCAACGTATAACTGAAATTATTAAAAAAAATGTAGTATCGTATGTAAAGATAAATTATTCGTTTGGAAGATGTACTTCATATTTTCAAATGTTTAGTACAGAATTTGGTATTGAGTGATTAGTCTACAGGCCCTGTTTCTTTTCCAGTTTAGTTTATTTCAATGTAGGCTATATAAGGCATGCATATAGCTAAAGCTTCGTTTTGAAAAGCAAGCTTATTCCAATCATTCGGCAAACAATAATTTTTCTTATCAGGGCGGCATTAGAAGCTGAAATACAGTATGTATATATATATATATATATATATAAATAATTTTTTTTATCAGGGCGGCATTAGAAGCTGAAATGCAGTATGTATATATATATATATATATTATATATGGATTGCGCATAAAAACTTCCGCCCTCTGATTTAGAGTTCTAAAGCCTTCCCTGTTGACCATTCATATTATTAAAAGATCAAATTTCGATTTTTTATTAAAAAACGCCTACTTATAGTTTCCTGGTACTTGCATCATATGTTTGTACCTTGTAATATTGATTTTGTATTTGTTATTAAACACCTCGTGTATTGATTCAAATCATTCGCGGTATATATATTCCGTGACATATCATCGGGACATTTGACTGCTGTACTAACAGTTATCATGATCAAGAGTGAGTTGTAAAAGCTAGCGGTGCACAAAGCCGGCGTGATTATATATTGGGAGGTGAATGTAGTTATATAGTATGTATTTCGTTCTTCCCTATCCATTTTTTTAAAAGGGCTATTTTCTACAGATGAAATATACATTAAGGAATTTTATTACGCTCCGGTCGACTAGTTTTAATTTTGTTTAATAAATAGGGTTATTATATCATAAGTGCATGCTATACGGAAGGATGTACTTAAAAACAATTGTTTTTAAAAATACACACGAACACACAATTAAGAAATAGAAAACATTTTCCGTGTTTCTATACAGTTATAGAAACACGCGTGGGAGTTTGGGAGAACGAGAAATAATCAGTGGGAAAACGAGCCCGTATAGGGCGAGTTTTTCCACGTTATTTCGAGTTCTCCCAAACTCACACAAGTGTTTCTATAACTGTATAGAAACACAGGAAAAACGTTTTCTATTTCTTTTATAATATAACTCGATAAAAAGATTTTGTACAAATATTATAATTCGATTCAATTACAAATTCTCATTACATCGCTTCGCTTGACAAGTTCGGCGGGAAAATTCCCGTGTTTCTATACAGTTATAGAAACACGCTGCTTGACCAATCAGCACGCGCGTACTATAAATGTTATATTATAAACGTGTTTAAGAACACGCAAGCCACTTCACATAATTCCATTTCTCCACCGACACACGCGATATATATAAAAAGCCGAATTAGTTTGTCTTCACTAAGATTTAGTCAGGCAATCGAGTTATTACGACCAGGAGAAATGGGTAACACGTTGTTCTTTATTTTCGCTGGTATTCTTTGTATTACCAGCCATTGCGAAGCAATCTGTTGTGAAGAAATCAAGTCGATAATGAACGAGAAGATTGAAGCAGAAAAAGTGCTGTGCGCTGCAGGAAACAATCTCCCTCCTGGTTGTTGCAAGGATATTTTGAAAGCTGTTGAAGAGTATATTGCTGCGTATGAAGCTATTTGTGTGAACAATACAGGTACTGTACACATTTAGTGGTCTTTTTCGGGTATGTAGTGCATACTGGTGTTTAATATTAATTTTGTTACCGGTTATTTACCCACATCTATGGTTCCGAAAAATTTTAGAGAGCCCTGCACCGACCTATATAGCCGAAGATTTATGTATAGTTTAAGCTTTTTATATGACTAGAAATCTAGGCATGCATGCCGCAACTCGTCGCCGAATTAACTTAGTCTTACTATTTTAACATAATTTCAGAGGATATTTTGTTTATTTAAATTACTTGTTTAAAACAAATATTAAATTTGGATAATTTACTTTTGTTTTATACACTGAATGTTCCATGTACCATCTACCTACGTATATCAGGCGAGGGTCAAAATTGGAAGTCCATACTTTAACAAATAATAGGGGAGCACTGAACACATCCTGCAAACCATATACTGCCAAATAAAACGTATCTTTTACAAAGTCCATTAACTTATGTTGGCTATCTGCAGAGTGTTTGTTATTATGCCCCTTTAAATTGAGACAAGACATAAGATATAATACATTCATATTGTATAGACACCTTATTCTTACATGATCCGACAAGTTCAGGCACCAACATTTAAATTTTGAAGAATACAATAAAAGCTACTATTAATTAGTTTATGCTCCCAGTGTGTGGAAATCTGCCTTATTCCCTGTGAGTTGGGAAGGGGGTGGATGGGTTGGTCAGCACCGGATTTTATTAATGACCCGATCGAAATCCTTTGCTTTGCAGAAAGGGCTTATTACGGTTAGATGTAAACCTGATGAATTTGTACGCTATGGATGAGAGCAATATCGAGATCAAATAGTATTATTTTGCTTACCTACCATTGATGTAAACGTTCATTTCGAAACTCTTGGTCTTTTGCGTTTATTTATTCTTGTCCGTTCGAATGCATCAAGGTCAACATCCGTCATGACATCATTCATAAATAAACTGTCGTGGAACAGCAAACTTGTGGTTTTTGCGAACAACTTTGGGTAAAGCACGGTACCCAAACAATTGACCAGGACCATCGAGTAATTCCTGCATGACTGCTGCTTTTACATCTTCTACTGTCCTATTGTGGTTGACATATGTGATTTCAAAGTAGTTCAGTCGCTGACATAAATATTAAGGTCTCTAGACTCTTGATAGCCCAGAGCTAAAATAAAGCAACTAAACTAAACTCAAAAGCTAGTTCTCAATTGCTTGTTGTTGGTGTATCGAAATATGTGCTTCACTGCTTTCAAAAGAAGCATTACCGCGCATGCGCTTCTTCATCTGCTGAACGCTCAGAATGCTAGCTATGAGAACGGTGAGCCACATGGTAGAAATTTAATATGAAAAAGAAAATCGCATGTATAAAAAAATTTTCCAATATCGTTACAGTTTATCGTTTTAAAAATAGACGATATATTTCACTATTAATTTTTTTTATTTACATATGTATATTCTCTATATACCGGGTGTCCCAAAAAAAGTACTCCGGTTTGATTCATAATAGCTTCTAAACTGTTGTAGGTTCCCTGTGCAGCGCCAGCAGTTCCTTAATACAGCGGTGGTTGTTTTGAATACTTATGTAAATATAGTTTAATTAATAGTTGATCCAGTGTAATTTGATATGTAGTGATGTCACCGGTGGATAAAACCACGTATTGTTGTTGGCCTTGGGCAGAGGCTTCGAGATCGGTGAACGAGACGCGTTAAACTTGTGCAAATAGCTAATCAATTTAATCTAATAAATATTACAATAAAGAAAGATACAGTCCCCTGAATCGAGGTTTGAATGCGTATTAGTACGGCAGGAACCAAGTTGGAGGTTCTGCGATATAGTGGTCCGTTCGAACCGGATTTTGAACAACAGAAAGATACAGTCCCCTGCATCGAGGTTTGAATGCGTATTAGTACGGCAGGAACCAAGTTGCAGGTTCTGCGATATAGTGGTCCATTCGAACCGGATTTTGAACAACAGAATCGACTCGGAAACACAAGGTTTCGAACCGCGAGAAAGATATGGATGAATTGACGTTCACAAAGAAGAAGCGAGTTAGAGGAGGTCACAGAGAATCAGCGAGTAAGCTTGTGACGAAGATCGTTGAAACAGTCCAAAACGCAAGCCCCGAAAGCACAGACAAAGATCGCACTATCCTAAGGCAGAGTCAAGTTACCTTGAAAGAGAAAATCAAGTTACTAAAGCAGCTTGATGAAGAGATAATTGACATTATGAGCGCATCGAAAGAGGAGAATGCCGCGAGGAACAAGTTAATCGTGAGATTGAAGAATCAGACAACACGATAGCCGAACTACACAGTGCGCTTATTGATATCGAAGACGCTCTACAAAAAATGAAACAAAGCGCGCTATTGTCTACACCGACGCAACAGGAGGCCATGGCCAGCCTTAGTTTACTTGACCAAAGCCATACATCGACTGCGAGTGGTTCCGTCTCGTCGAAAGTGGTTAGAGCTAAGCTTCCAAAGCTTGAATTGCGAAAGTTTAGCGGTAAGATATGCGAATGGCAAGAGTTTTGGGACGGGTTCTCAAGTTCGATAGATGACAATGAACAGTTGTCTGACGTGGATAAATTTGCGTATTTGCGCGGTCTGTGGAAGAACTGGCAAAGTCAACCATCGCGGGTTTTGCGCTTACTTCAAGGAACTACGAATCTGCAGTGGAGTTACTAAAGAAAAGGTTCGAGAAAAAGAGCGCAGTTAACGAGCACATATCAATGAACTGATTCAGTTGCCTGCAGTATTCAAGGAAAGAGACACAGAGGGACTTCGAAAGCTATACGACACGTGTGAAGCGCATAGCCGAGCGTTGGGTGCCCTGGGAGTGAGTGAGTCAGCGTATTCCGCCATTGTGGTCCCGATTGTTTTAGAAAAATTGCCAGAAACCTTTCGTCTGACTATAACTCGAGGAACAGACTTTCTTGAATGGTCGATGGAAGAAATGTTGACAACATATTCGAAAGAGCTGGGACTACGAGAAATGCACAACGCCGTGAAACCTGCTGTGGAACGCGAACGAGAAAAGCCTCAGCACTACAAAAGTAGGCAACATCAGTCAACAGCAGCCGCACTCCTAGCCAGCCAGAACAAAGAGTTGAGTTGCGCCTTCTGCCTAAAGAAACATGCCCACGAAGAATGCCAGGGAGTGAAGGATCCTCAAACACGTAAGACTTTAATTCGTAAATATGGTAGATGTTTTAAGTGTTTAGCCAAGGGTCACAGGGCCAGTAATTGTAGTGTTGTAAGTAAGTGTAAATTATGCGGTGCTGGACACCACACTGCATTGTGCACTGAGAAGATAAGAAAAAATGATAAGCCTATGAACGATGACCCCAAATCCGCAGATGAAAATAACAAAGATGATGTAAATGTATCTAGTTCAACCACAACTCTGCATGTAGGAACAGGTGGCCTGGTTGCCTTGCAAACCGCACGCTGCATTTTAAGGGGGAAAGGGAGGCCAAGGCCCGGGTCCTTTTTGATTCGGGAAGCCATCGCTCCTTTGTTACTTCGAAAGCAGCACGTCTTGTGCAAGGGGTTTAGGAAGGGAATTGCTGGGGATCAACACGTTCGGCCAAAAATGTGAACATGCTGAACAAAGGGAAATGGTCGAGTTAAAGCTTGAGCCTGTTAACGGGAGAGAGGTTCTGTCATTAGAAGCGTATGTAGTTCCAGATATTTCTATTGCACGTAACGAGTACCCACATCTGAAGGGCATGTGGTTTTCAGATGTTTCTAGGTTAGAGGTAGACA
The DNA here is from genome assembly GCF_004324835.1 of Dendronephthya gigantea. NCBI lineage: Eukaryota > Metazoa > Cnidaria > Anthozoa > Malacalcyonacea > Nephtheidae > Dendronephthya > Dendronephthya gigantea. Next base: position 158,596 of record NW_021163230.1, on the reverse strand, counting down.
TACTGATAGGGGCAGATTATCTTTGGAATTTCCAGACAGATGTCACTAAGAGAGGTAGGCCAGGAGAACCAGTTGTCGTAGAAACCAAGCTAGGATGGGTTTTGTCAGGACCGCTTAAAGGAAGAGATATAGAAGAAATAAAGACAGCTCATGTAAATCTTATCACACAAAGAAATGAAAATGTAGATAGTATAGCATGTTTAGAAAGGAATGTTCAAAAGCTTTGGAACTTTGAGGCATTAGGAATCACAGAAGAGAATGAGGTCCATGAAGGGTTTCTAAATGACATATCCTTCACAGGATGTAGATATTCCGTGAAACTGCCCTGGAAGGAAGGACATGACAACCTGCCATATTACTACGATTCAGGGAAAACAGAGTAGCCCTAGTAGGTGACATTGAGAAGGCATTTTTAAATGTGGAAGTGAATGAAGAGGATCGAGATTGTTTGAGATTTTTGTGGGTTGACAACATCGAAAAGGAAAGGGTGGAAACTATTGTGTACCGATTCTGTAGAGTAGTCTTTGGGTTGAACTCATCACCATTCCTACTTAACGCCACATTAAGGCATCATGTATCGAAGTACTCAGAAACAGATCCTGATTTTGTGCGCAAGATTCTAGAGAGTTTTTATGTTGACGACCTTGTCAGTGGGGAAAGTACAGTACAGGGAGCATACGAATTTTACGATAAGGTGAAGAGTAGAATGGGGGAGGGTGGGTTTAGACTAAGGAAGTGGTTGACAAATGATAAAGCGTTAGGGGAAAAGATAGAAATGCATGAAAAGGGCCAGCCAGTCAAGGAAAGGAAGGAAGATTTGGGAGAGCAGGAGACATATGCCAAACTAACCTTAGAAATCAAGGGATGTGAATCACCAGGCCATAAGGTACTACGACAAGCATGGGACAATGACGTAGACGAGTTTAGGTTTGAGGTTGGGAAAACAGGAGAAAGAGCAAAAACACTCTTAACTACTAAACGAAACCTGTTAAGTGTGTTGGCCAGTCTATTTGATCCGCTCGGAATTGTTAGTCCAGTTATTGTAGAGGCCAAAATATTGTTTCAGGAAATTTGTAAAACCGGAATGGATTGGGATGAACAATTTACAGATAAATTGCTCAGGAAGGGGGAAAGTTGGTGGAAAGACTTGCTAGAAGTGGAAGTACTCAGTGTTGCACGATGTGTGTATAGACACCCTGAGGAGGAAGTTTTAGAATGTAGGTTGCATGGATTTGGCGATGCAAGCAACAAGGCATATTGTGCCGTGATTTACTTTGTTTATCGAACAAGTGTAGGGATATACGCGCACTTACTAACATCCAAGGCAAGAGTAGCACCCTTGAAAGCTATGAGTATACCTAGATTAGAGTTAATGTCTGCACGCCTCTTGGTACAGTTAATGAGTTCGGTAAGAGCAGCATTCGAGAATCAGACGGAGATGAGCAACCTAAATTCTGGCTGGACAGCATGACGGCATTGTATTGGATACTGAACAGGGGGGAGTGGAAGCAATTTGTCAGGCATGGTGTGAATGAAATTCTAAAACATACAAGCAAAGTAGATTGGGGACACTGTCCTGGAATAGAGAACCCTGCAGACATTGGATCCAGGGGAGAGTTAGCTTCCCAGCTAAAGGATAGCAAACTTTGGTGGGTGGGACCTGGGTGGCTAGGTAGGCCCAGTGAGGAATGGCCTAAGTTTGCATGTACTGAGAAGGTTAACGGAGTTCTAGAAGAAGAACGAAAATGTACAGCGATGCTAGTGGAAGTTAGAGCCCCAGCAAGTGTAGGAGTTGTAGTGGACGTAAATACGTATAGCACGGCAGAACGAATTTTTAGAGTGACTGCATGGATAGTTAGGTTAAGATTCAACCTAAAAGCCAAGAAAAGGGGCGTAGAGAAGCGCAATGGAGAGCTCACTGTGGAAGAACTAGTGGAAGCGGAAAACCTGTGGGTTCAGGAAGCTCAGGCGGAATTTAAATTGTCACCCAAATTTGCCCAAGTCAGTAGCAGTTTAGGAATTTTTGAGGAAGAGGGTATCCTGAGATGTAAGGGTAGACTAGAAAATTCGGAATTAGAGCACAGGGCAAGATATCCAATCATTCTACCAAAGAAGCACCGTTTAACTGAGCTGATTGTTAGGAAGTGTCATGGAGACGTGCACCACTCTGGTGTGCGAGCTACCTTAAGCAGGGTGCGGAAAATTTTGGATAGTGAAGGGAAGGCAGATGGTAAAGGGAGTTGTAGGAAAGTGCGTTACTTTTAAAAGGATGGAAGGAAAGGCTTACAGGGCAGCACCAGTAGCGAGCTTACCAGAGTTTAGAGTGAGAGAGGCAGCGCCCTTTTCCAAGGTAGGGGTAGACTTTGCAGGTCCACTTTTCGTAAAGGATTGTGCAAATGGTTCCAACAAGGTGTACATAGCTCTTTTCTCGTGTTGTGTAACCCGAGCTATTTACTTAGATCTAGTTAGAGATTTATCTGCAGAGACATTTTTGTGCTGTCTTAGAAGGTTTGCTGCTAAGAGAGGTATGCCAAGCTTGATAGTTTCTGACACGCAAAGACTTTTAAGGCAGCAGAGAAAGTTGTTAGGAAGTTATTTAGTCAGCACAAGATAAAGGCAGCATTACAGACACACAGAGTAGTTTGGAGGTTTAATTTGGAGAGAAGCCCATGGTGGGGAGAATTTTTTGAAAGGATGGTACGTAGCGTGAAGAGATGTCTCAGAAAGGTTTTAGGTAATGCTAAGTTAACAGCGGATGAATTCAACACAGTCTTATTGGAGGTAGAAGGCACGCTTAATGCAAGACCGTTGACCGACGAGTATGAAGAGTTAGAAGGAGAAGTATTAACACCGTCTCACCTAATCTATGGCAGAGCAATTAAATTTATACCGCAAAGGGAAGAGACAAAGGAAGTTAGTTGTGGAGAGAGATTTAAGTATATGACAGTAAAGTTGCAACATTTTTGGAAGAGATGGCAAGGTGAGTATCTGACAGGATTGAGGGAATTTCATAGGTGCAGGTCAGCAGGTAAGGGAGTAACAGTGCAGAGGGGTGATGTTGTAACAGTGTACGGTGAAGGAGAAAAGCGAGGTAAATGGAAGTTAGTGATTGTAGAAGAGCTAATTGCAGGGAAAGACAAGGAAGTCAGAGGAGCGAGAGTTAGACTCGTAGGAAAGGGGAAGCCAATTCACCTGAAACGACCGATACAGAAACTTTACCCGTTAGAGATTCAAACTAGACGGGGTGGTAATTGCAGAAATTTCAAAATCGAGGACAAAGGCGATGCTGCTGCATAAGTGAAATCCTTATGAATCAGGGTGGGCGGGATGTTGTAGGTTCCCTGCACAGCGCCAGCAGTTTCTTAATACAGCGATGGTTGTTTTGAATACTTATGTAAATATAGTTTAATTAATAGTTGATCCACTGTAATTTGATATGTAGTGATGTCACCGGTGGATAAAACCACGTATTGTTGTTGGCCTTGGGCAGAGGCTTCGAGATCGGTGAACGAGACGCGTTAAACTTGTGTAGATAGCTAATCAATTCAATCTAATAAATATTACAATCAAGAAAGATACAGTCCCCTGAATTGAGGTTTGAATGCGTATTAGTACGGCAGGAACCAAGTTGGAGGTTCTGCGATATAAACTAGCTAAGCTATTAAACTGAAATAACTTTCACTAGATAGAGGGAAGACTAACTTAGATTTTGATATATTACAGTTGTATTTTACTTAAAAACTTACGGAGATATCAATGTTCAAAATTGGTAGCATATTTCTGGATGTGTCTAAATTATGCAAAAAACGCTGTATCAAATATTAAATATTAATCAAGCTTTTCTCAACTGAAACATGCACTATTAGCAGTAAATAAATGACACTTGACAAATTGTTTATTATGAAACGAAGTATTATTAGTTACAGAAAACAAGGAAGATTTATTCGTTCGGAATCGCGTGTCCCCCAACACGAATGCACTGCCTATCCCGTGAGACCATTGCGTCGAAGGAGTCATGGATCATTCGTTGTGCTAGCTTACGGCATGCTGTTACGATTGAGTTGCGAAGCTCTTCTAAATTCTGCGGTTGCTGATCGTGTGGTACATTCCAAATTTGCTGCTTAAGGTATCCCCAAAGAAAAAACTGGATTAAATTTAAAAAATTATATTTCAAGTCAACATAACCCATTTTTCAGCTCTATTGAGCCATGGGGTAGGACTAAAACGTTTAGAACTAAAACCTTCAAAACGTCAAAACATACTGGATCAACAGCTTCTCTAGGCATGATGGACATGTGAGCAGGCTTGACATGAACTTTGACCATGACGTCATATAGGGCATGCATTAACATTTAACACCAGCACTTAATTAGTGAGAAAGGAAAATAGAGCAAGCGAGACGGAAAATTTGTAAATGTATGTATGTATGTGAAGTATCTGTGTGAAAGACTACGACGGGCTAACCTGCGCCATTAAGTATATGCTTAGAGGACCTCGCCTCAGAAGTAAGCTATTGAATTTATATTGTTGTTTATGAATATTATTAGGGGTAATTTTGATCACACATGCGAACTTGATCGGAACTATATATATATATATATATATATATATATATATATATATATATATATATATATATATATATATATATATATATATATATATATATATATATATATATATATATATATATATATATATATATATATATATATACAGTCGTTATCAAAAAGGTTGTCATATTGAAACATATATAAATACGTAAATATCAGTCACGTGATTTTACTGCATACGTTAATTTTATAGGAAATCCGTGAAAATCTTTATTAAAAATTTCATAAATATAATAGTAAGGTTAACAATATTGATAATACTAAAGAAACAAGACAAAAACGAGCGAAATAAACAATGTTTAATGCTCACGTGATTGATATTATATATATTTGTATATATATTGATAGGGACAACCTTTTTGATAACGACTGTATATATATATATATATATAATATATATATATATATATATATATATATATATATATATATATATATATATATATATATATATATATATATATATATATATATATATATAAGGATTAAGAGATAAAACTTCAACGGACATACTTTTAAAACCATTCATTGAAAAGTTGTTAAAAACTGGCTACCAGACGTTTCGCTATTTACAGCTTCATCAGTGGATTAAAAGATTTTATCACTATCGTCCTCTATTTATACAAGTGAAGCCAATTACAAAATCCATTGATAACTAAATACTGATAAACCTACCTATATATATATATATATATATATATATATATATATATATATATATATATATAATATATATATATATATATATATATATATATATATATATATATATATATATATATATATATATATATATGTTTTTATTAATATTCTTGGTATTAATTTGTTCATATTCTAGATCGAATTGTTAATATAATTTATAATACGATTTGCGAGTTTTCCTTGGACGTGTGCCTACTCTAAAATTGTGCTAACCGGTCGTCTTGGTTGCGACGAAACACAGACTGCCAAATCTTCAGGAACTGGTCATCAAATGTTATTTTTCCAACATTTAGGCAGCGAATATTTGCAGACGTCTTTAAAAGCTTAGATTTAACATTATATTCCTTTAGATATAAAAATTCACATTAATATTTTCAAGAACATTTTCAGCAATGGTGTAATATAGCTTTATTTTCGTGATCGGTCATATGCCTTTGCAAACTTATATAAATTATGCTGCTCATATAAATAAACGGCATCTAATAGAGCCAATAAATAAATAAATAAATAATATTTATAAATAAATAAACTGCATCCAATAGAGCAAATATGGAATTAAAATGTAGATACTAACATGTTTAAAATAATAACTAGCCCATAAAGATTATATATCGTGCCTCTGCGGGGCTTTTCCATTCCAGGCCTGATCTGACCTGAGGCGAAAAATTGGGGTCGGTATACAACCAGTGTTTACGAGCAAAAAATTGGAGCAGCAATGCGTCGTGTATATAAATTTAAATGTGATTTGTGCGATGCAGATTATATTAGCTACACAGCACGATATCTCCATCGACGGATTTCTAAGCGCAAATAATCATAGATTTTGGTAGACACCTTTATGACGCTCATATAGGAGTGCGGTCATACTTAATACATGCAAGCATGGAAGTTTAAAGTCTTAAGAAAATACCAGAACAAATTCTATTGTCTTAAATATGAAATGCTTTATATCAAAGAATGTCAACCCGCTTTAAATATTCAAAGTGACTCCATCCGTTGAAAACTTTTTTATTCGACGGTCGAAGATTTTATTCCAACTGACCACATTAGCCAAGCCTATAGTATTTAAACTCGAGCAATTTGTATAACTCTGATTGTCGACTTCAATATCGCCATTTTAACTTTTTAACATGTATACCAGCAAATACATTATCGCAGTACTTTATTGTCAAATAATTAAAGAAATCTTCATTAATTTTACTATTTTGTGTGATATTCTCGCATTTGTTTACATCGTTACTTCGTAAGCGAAAGTCGCCTATGTTCAATAAGATAGATTTATATGATATTTAGTTGGGCGATCATATTTTAAAATACAACTTTTTTCTTCTAGTTCCATGCATAGACCCCAAGCCATTGGGAATGCAAAGCGGCAAAATACCCGATTCGGCAATCACAGCATCATCAACTTATAGTACTTCATACCACCCTTACTTCGCGAGATTGAAAAAGAGTGGCGGTGCTTGTTGTTGGGCACCAACTGCAGCAGGAAGAGTTGGCTCGTGGTTACAAGTTGATCTTGGAAAAAAAACAGCTGTCACAGGATTTGCAACTCAAGGAGAATGTTATGGCAACCAAGAGTGGGCGATCTCTTACTCGATTGCTTACAGCAACAATGGTAATAATTGGACTGATTATAAAGAGTCGGGGACTGTGAAGGTAATCATATAAACAAAACGTATATTTACAATTAGCTCGGGCTTCTCACGTGCTTTCCTATGAAAATTCGAATGTCACAAAAATGGTTCGTATATCTATGCCTTACCAAAATAATTTTGTGCGTGGTGATTATAAATCTAATTATCTCTGTAGTCATTTTAGATTTAAAAGGAACAAAAACAAAACAAAAACTAATAAAAAAATGTTACAATATTTTAAAGGGAAATTTGTTTCTGTGTTAACGTAAAATTAAAATAGAGTGCATGCACGTGAAGTTGAAATTTGGCAGCATTGAGGGCATGACTTTTGTGTTTAAAAAGTAAAGCAAATATTTCCACACGGACTTAAGTGCTAAACTCTTGGCGCATGGTTGTCCCAACAAGGCGGACAAATGCGGCCGTATAGTTGCATGGAAAAGTGTTACATATAATTAATCGAAGTTTATTAATTTTAATAAAACTAATCCTAGGTTGTTTTTCGCAGGTTTTCCTAGGCAACAAAGATCAAAACTCCATTGTTACCAACACATTTAAAACTGGAATCAAAGCTCGATACATTCGTGTGGTGCCGAAATCATGGAAAAACTATCCTACAATGAGACTCGAGTTGTACGGTTGTCACTGAGTGGAACTTGCTCTCTTGCATTAATTGATTCCATGAAACATACTGTTAAATCATTTTTAAATCATTAGAGTAAATTTCCCAATAGTTGAATCTTTAGTGGATGTAACCACAGTGTGGTTAAGCTTAATTTGTAGACTACCATATTTCATCTTAAAATCATACAATAAATGAGATTGAAAAATACTTAAAATTGGCATTTATTGTTTCGTCAAAATTCTACTACGTTAACTAACACTAACTTCAGTTTATATATAACCTAGGAAACACGGGTGTGCAGATATTTTCCGGGGGTTGGTGCAAATTCTAATTATTGGTTCCAATTCTCTTAAAAATTAGAAAATGAAGCTTGTTCGTATTATTTAGGTAAATTTTGCACCACCTCAGTATTTGGATCAAAACTAAGCCATCGATTATCAACTGATGTATATTAGCATCCCTCACGGCGACTTTCAATGGAGGACTTGCGCTTTAGACTAATTTCTTACCTCGGCGATAAAAAGGAAAATAGCTAAGTAAAATTTGTGAAACTGCTAACTTTGTCTGCGAATTGTTGTAAGTTACGGAACACGGCCAGAAATTGCGTACATGCGTCCGCTCGCACGCCCTCAGCGGCTCTGCTTATGTAATTAAAATTCATATTAATTTTACAAAGTAAAATGGCTTCCTCTGCTGGTGCAAAGCGTAAACATGTGGCCGATTCGAGAGTCGATTACAAACAGTGTTTATTTTATATTTTGACATACACACAAATTTTTTGACACATTCGTTGAATTCATCTGCCAAAATATGAATTCTTCTTCGGAGCGATCAAAGTTGTTCATCAAAATGTGAGGCAAGCACAGCTAGTTGTCCTCACGGCCCGTTTTATACGATTTTTGGCAAAGATTTGCAGGGCGATGAAAACAAATGTAGTTCTTAAATTCGTTAGACTATTAGGTATACATACCTTGGAAATGAAAGCAGATGTGAATCGAACAGTAGAAAACGCATAATGCTGAGACAAAGATCACCTTTTGGCCAAAGTTGTCCAAATTCTATGTCATGGACGGTCGACGTTGGATGGTTTTGTAAGTTATGCGCATGCGCCAGTAACGACTGGTAATCAATAAAACGTTCCGATTGGCTAAGACCGAAGGTTTGTATTTCAATGACAAGTCTGCAATTTAACCGTTAATTCTTAAACCTTTTTGTAAAAGCGTTTCGTAAAATTTCCGCAAAATAAAACCATGGATAATAAAATAACTGGATAGGAAACTATAGTCATTTGGGATGCTTAGGGATATTTTGATTGGTCGAAACGCGTTTTTCTTAAGAATTAAAAAACGAGTCGCGTGCCTTTATGGTGTAATAATGCACGATGGGGGGATGTTGGGAGAATACGATAGAAGCTTGTAAAACACGAGGCGTAGCCGAGTGTTTTACAAGCTTCTCGGGTATTCTTCCAACATTTCCCCGATAACAACATTTCCCCCATCTCCTCAATAACCCTTTTTAGCAAAACAGAGCCTCTTGGATGATAAGGGCAGAATTTAAAAGAAACACTTGACCTATGGAGTTACTGTAAGGAAGCAATATTTCACAGGTCCATTATTTCTTTCACCTCCCCCCTAATTACCCAAGATGCTCTTATGGTAAAAGCTCTTGCTGCCAAAAGCTCTTATGATGCAGAGAATATGTAGTTTATTATATTGATTGCCCTTACTTGATTTGAAGTTGAAGGCCTATAATTATATACAACTGTATCATGCACTCGACTCCATATCCCCATTATTTCGGCGTAAAAATGTGTGCATGGTTGCCATGATGCCGGTCTCAGTAGCCTTGTCTAGCTGCATGATAGATGCAATAACCATGCTTTCATACAAACAAATAATCTAAGTACCCTTTGCCTATTACCTTCGGATCGCTGTTGCTCACCCAAATGCGAAGCCATAGAAGTTTCCGGCTTGCAGAATCAATGCAACCAACTGCCAATGGAAAAGTGGAATTTTGATATCCCATCAGCTTGTCGTGGCCGTTTAATGAATGGACCCAATTTGGGCCCTTTGTCGTGAAATTTCCCTTCCCTCTCTTGTTCGTCTTGAGACCAACCCCACCACGTTGTTCCCAGCTTTCTGGATCAAGCTCACCCATTACTGCGTGAACCAGATCTCTTGGTACATTCAGGTTGTGCTCCAGTCTAACTTTTTTTTGCATTGCTCGATACCCAAGCAATTGACCAGGTCCGTTTAACTCTTTTTGAACTGCCTCTTTAACTTGATCAACCGTCACGTCTCTATCTGTGCGTTTTAACTCGAAATAACTAAGTCGTCTATCCAAAGTTCGGATGCTCCACGCGTACTGTGGAAAGTCTCTTCTTAAGAAATCTAGCATCTCATTGCGTTGATAACCTTCCCTCATGTGCCTTGCCATTTGTTCTTTTAGCTGTTCGTCTTCAACCCAGTTGTTATTTCGAAAGTACGCCATGTTCAAAAAAATGCCCGCAAGGTATTGTGGTATACTGTGGCAGCTCTAGGCCGTGTGGAAATTTGAATTTACTTTCAAATTATTTTAACTTTATTTTAATGTTAAAAAATATTCTATTTAATTTGATTTTCTTTTGTTTTAAATTACTTTTATTTGAAATGCGTTTCAATTTGATTAATTTTGATAATTTTATTTTGGAAAAATTGAATGGCAGTTTTCGGCCACCATAGAGATCTTATGCATTAGAGGTACAAAAAATATTTACATTTTTATATATAAAGTCTAATAAAATAAGCATTTTATATTATATAAGTATTTTATAGTATATTATATATTATACTACATTTTATAGAATATATTATGGATATTTTACTTTGGAAATCATGTGTAAGAATCCTTCTTTATATGTTCTCTAATGATAATATATTATTTATGTCCTTGGAATTGATTCAGCCAAAAAAATACTGTCATAAATCACCAACCCCCATTTTCGCCATTTTCGGCTCGACACCTTGTTTGAAAAATGTCGTCAAACGCCCGGATAACTTTGAACTTTCAAAAAAAAATTTTCACAGTTGTGATGTTAGAGGAAAAATATTGAAAGTCATAAAAGGGCAAGCAAATGGAATCACTTGTTTAGGAATGACGAACAAATATTTATAGGGGTGCGCACCCCTGGTACAAAATGAAATAGGGTTAATAAGTGGTATGTATTAAAGAAATTCCCGTTCGACTTGCGTTTAAAGTAAGAGTGCCAAACACCCTAAAAGCCACAAACATCTAAGCATTTTGTCACCTGTACTATATTGAATATATCAGGGGTGTGATTCTGATAATCGTAGCGAAAATGCATATTTCGAGGAGGAAACCAAATATAAAATAGCTCACAAATATAATTATATATTGATAAGTGATATTATCTCTGGAAAAAGATAGTGTCTTCCATACTGTGTAAATAGTGTAAAAGATCCAATTTACATAAACTGTAAACTATTTACAAACTATCTTACCTTGTAAATAGCTTGACAAATTATCCGACAGTTTGCAGACGCTCAAATATTTACATAGTGTGCAAAAAATTACATAGTACGCAAATAAGTACTATGTAAAGAATTTGTAAATCGTTTGTCAATGACTAGTATGTATTGCCTGTAATTTTTTTATAAATATCATTAATGCAGAGGATCTAGTTTGTAAGTAATATGTAAATATGCCGACAACCTTGTAAAACAATCCAACAGGCACCATTTTAAAACACAAGAAATTCAAGAAAAAACTTGAACAATTAAGGTAGCCCTTTAGATGTCTTATATATAATTTTTTTATGAGCTTTCTAATGATGGCAGTCATTTTTGGTATAAATTATTATTCAAATTAGATGGGTCTGGATTCATGATAACTTTTCTCTTTATTTGACACATCGGTTGGATACTGTCCTGAACATAATTGCGAGGAATAGTTTGCTGCGTTTGTGTCCACTGGTAGTACGCAGTGTTACCATTAACATAGGTTGGGATGTAGTATTTTCCATTTACAAAAATGTAATAGTTATTCCGCACTGGTCCAACTTGGAAAATGGTAGATATCTCCTGAATCCATTCTTTGTCACCATTAGCAGAAGCGACTTTACAAGTTGTTTCTAAACAAAATCTTTCAGCAACACCACATTCATCTCTAAGGAAAAAACCTTTTAGAGACATTTGAACATCAGGAATATCTCGTGCCGCTATACCTTTGCGACGGAAGTGTCTGTAGAGGTCTGCAATCACATGATCTTCAAACACCTTTTTCTTGACAAGTCCTACTGGTATGCCATAAGAAACGGCATGCTGCAAGGCAAGTGAGGGATTATCCAGATTTTGTATGTCATGTAGCAGCGCTTCAGCTGCAAGAAAGCTAGATTTATGAAAAGAAATCGGTGGTGTTGCGCCTTCCAAATCAAACTTGTACTTAGGCTTGTGAAGACCATATTGAGACAATGGTCCATTCTTTTCTTGATAATTGTCAAGAAAATTCCTAAGATTTTCACGGTTGGAAAATGTTTTTTCAACGCCCTTTGCATTGTGTGATTGTCCCTTGTGTGTCAAAATAGCTCGTTCATAAAGTTCACATGCATAATTATCCATTGCTGAATGGCGCCTAATATCTTCAACAGCATGCACTGAATATTCACACGGTGCAAATTCCAAGCCAATAAAACTCCTCAGCTTTAATACCATGGGCCCAAAATAGCTTCTCCAATCTTTCTATATGTTCAAGTTGCCAACCAGTAACCCGATTCCCACCGTGGTCAAGCTAATTTTTCAGCTTGCCCGGTTGGTGACTCAGAGTAGCAACATCACATATATACATTTAATATACACACCTGAGTCTTTGCATTATCACAGTAACCTGAAGTTGCTTGCTGTAAAGCATCTGTACTGCATCACATAACAACATATAGCAGTCATATGCTTTTGATGGAACTTTTTCAGCCAGAACTTCCCTAGCAACACTACTAAACCTTAAATGAGATAAAAGACTAGATTGCTAAAATCAAAATTTTCGGAAAGGTATAGTCAGTCTAACGGAAGGCGACTGCAGTCATTATTTATGAAGGGAGATGATTTTTCTTAAATAAAAAAACTCAATGAGTTACCTGTAAATACTGCTGAAGAGGGTGCAATGCATGGTAGTAAATGCCCTTAGATTACATGCTGAAATTGAGTTTAGTAACTTAAATCTCAAAATGTATGGTATGCTGTACTAACCATTAACTGGCAATGCACCCTAATGCGCCCTACTTTAGTATTCTCTCCATGTAACACCAGTCGATTTCATTTGTCAGCCGTAGAGTACTGCCAGTAAATGGGTTAAATGTTTTTCTGTGTTAGTATGATGTTATATAACATCAATTCTAGCACAATGCTCTATCAACTGATTGAGCTATGTAGAGTATTATTTAGAATCAAGTCTTGCATATCAAATGAACATGTTCTCACAGTCACGTGGTCTGTATGATTCCCACAGTATGATTCCCACCATTAAGCTTGCGTGGCGTGGATAGACACTAGGGTAACATCAGAAAGAATGAGATACTGCATATTGTGTTATACCCTCTATGCTATGTATTGAAGTGTATTGTATTATTAATTTTACTTACATGCAGGAACCGGAAACATAACTTGAAAATACAAAAAAATCAAATGGTGTTCTTTCTAATGATGTAAGTGTTGTTTGATTAATATTAACCAATTTATGTGCATGTAATACCTTCTCCTGATGAATCAGTGTGGATACACACACACTTCGAGTAACATCAGAATATTGAGTGCATATATATTGTATTTATATCATGTATGTTATGAATTGAAGTGTATTGTATTGTATTATGAATTTTACTTACAGAAACAGGAAACAGATCTGTCAGATCTTGAAAATACAAAAAAATCAAATGGCGCTCTTTCTAATGAAGAAACAAAAGTAAGAATTTTGTTGATATCTTGCATTGCAATTTAAACTTCATTGTGGTGCAAGGCAGTTAATTTTATTGTTTTAATGCTTGCGGTCGTTTAGGTTTAGCATTCCGTGGTCATCGTGATGATTCACGTAGTATCATCCTGAAATTGGAAACTATTCTTCTGGTGGGGTAGGGAATTTTGTAGGGTTAATCAATTTTAGAGTGCGATCTGGTGACAAGGTCTTACAGGATCACCTTAGTTCCTGTGGAAAAAATGAGACTTACATATCAAAGACATCTCAAAATAAGCTAATAAATTGCTGTGGCGAGGTCATCACTGATAAGATTATTGCTGACTTGAAGGTGGGTAAATTTTATGCCATTATTGCTGATGAGGCCCGGGATATTTCTAACAAGGAGCAGATGTCCCTTGTGTTGCGCTTTGTTGACGAGGAAATGAACATAAGGGAGGAATTTGTTGGCTTTCTTCATTGTTCGTGGGGTCTGAAAGGCGAACAACTCGCCAAGACTATTCTTGATGCTTTGGATAAATTAGATGTTCCTATAGCTGATTGTAGAGGTCAGGGATACGATGGTGCTGGTGCTGTTGCTGGACATATCAATGGTCTTTCTGCTCATTTACTTAGGTTGAATTCAAAGGCTCTTTTCACCCATTGTTATAGCCATCGTTTAAATTTAGCGATTTGTGAATCAATAGATATTATTGACGTGAAATCAATGTTGAAGCGGGTAAAAAAGGTTTGTGATTTTTTTAACGCCTCGCAGACACGTCAATTTCCACTCGGGAGAGACATTCAGCAACATAGTTCGGAATCTGGTAGTCGTAAGAATTAAGATGAAGTTAGTAGATGTCTGTCGTACGAGGTGGGTAGAGTGCATTGATGGCTTGGATACTTTTCAACTCCTTATTGTCCCTGTGTTTTACACCTTAAGAGAATTGAAGCAAAATTCGAATGGGGAGTATAGTCCTAGCCTTTCTTCTGATGCTTCAGAAATGCTCGATCTTTTGGAAAAGTTCGAGTTCGTTGTTGCCTTAGTCATTTGTAGAAATGTTCTAGATTCGACGCTTGGTGTTACTCAGCTTCTTCAAGGAAAGAGTATAGATATCATGGACGGTATCCACCTTATAACTTCTTTGAAACATTTTGTCCTTACTATGAGAAATTCTGCATGTGACAGAATTTCAGGATAAATGGTACGATGAAGCTTTGTCTCTTGCAAAGCAGTTAAATATAGATGAACGGAAACCTAGGACAGTTGGTAAACAGACGACTTGTGCGAATACTCCTTATAAGACTGTTTCCGAGCATTATAAGAGAACTTTTACCATACCACTTATAGACCTCCTGAACTCTGCACTCCAAGCTCGTTTCGATACCCAGAGTGTGATTGTTTATAATGGGCTTTGCATTGTACCATCTAAAATGATTTCACTACTTAGTAATGGTGTTGATTGGAAAGAGAAGTTTAAAATAGCGGCTACCTTCTATCGTGATGACCTTCCTAATCCTTTAGCGTTGGATTCTGAGATTCTTTTATGGCAAACATACTGGGAGGATTATGAGGGACCTCTACCGGACTCACTTTCTTCAACTTTGAAAGCCCTAAAGTTTGAAGGCTTCGAAAACATCAAAGTAATCCTTCGTATTCTTGCCACACTCTCAATAACATCATGCGAGTGCGAACGCTCTATATCAGTTTTGCGAGAACTGAAAAACTACAAGAGGAGTACAATGGTTTCTGACCGTTTAAACGGTTTGGCAATGATGAGAATTCATCAGGAAATTGTTCCAAGTACTTCAGATATTATTAATAAATTTGCAGAAGATAACCGGAGATTGAAATTTTTATAGGCCACGTCCAAGATAAACAATGATATTACTAAAATTTAAGTTATGATTTTACCATATTTCTTATCATAAAGTTTTTTGGGCCCCGGGGGAGGGGGGTAAAGGGTTAGAACTGACTGGAATGATATGAGGAACTGAACAATCTCATGTCCATGAAATGTTCCATATAGTCTCCCATTCTAACCAAACTCCCGACATATTGTCCAGGTGTGATGGCGGGTATACCTGGCGCCTTAAAACCAGACGTTCACCTTAAAGGCTTCTTTTAGAGGCTGTCCATGTCGGCTAAACACGACTACACGCACACTGTGCTTGTATTTGTTTAGCCTAGGCATGCTGATGAGCCCTGATATAGGGCGAAACAGCGAATAAAATTTTCGGTCTAATAAACGAATAATTGAATACAATTCGGTGTCCTTTCAAAATTTTTTTGATGGGGGTTGTTCGTTAGGCTGAATCCGCCCCTGACTATACCTTACCATAATAAATTATTATGTGCATTGTGATGACATCCAATTATCTCAGTAGTAAATTTTACTTTGAAAGGGAACAACTACAAAACTACAGGGTGTCCCAAAAAAACCGAAAACTATTGAAATCACCCATAACAATGCCATTGTTAGAGTTTGAATGCCTAAGCACTCTGTTGGGCCAACAAGTGTATAAATCGGGGTTGCCATAAGCATTTTTATCCATGCATATGATGCAGTCAAATTTGCCTGTTCGCAAAAATGATATTTATTAACAATATTTACAATTTACAAATATGGATAACAATATTTAAATGTGCATCTCAAGGACCATGACCTTCGACATGTCCCCTTTCTCTAGCAACACAAAGCATTTAGCATTTTATAAGTTGTATAAATCCTCACGGGCTGAAATTCGTGAACACGGCACAAATTTTATCACACAATCAAATTTTAACAATGAGTGATTTCAATAGTTTTCGTTTTTTTGGACACCCTGTAGAATTTTGTTATATTTACAATATTTTAAAGCGGCTATTTGCCTCTGTGCGGCGGTGCATAATCGCCTAATTGCCGCAAAATTTACACGCTTTTGAATTTGGGTCGCGTTAACATGGAATTACAAAAATCTGTGCATGTTGTGTTTAAACCACAAAGCAAATATTGTCCAACAGGCTTAGTGCGAAATTTTCTGCGCTTGGTTGCCCCAACCAGGCGGTGATCAAATGCGCTCTAGTTGCATGGAAATGTGTTACATATAATTCATCGAAATATATTAATTTTTATCAAACTAATCGTGGTGTTTTTGGACTTGCTAGGTCTTTCAAGGCAATAGCGATCAAGACTCCATCTACGCTCGGTACATTCGTGTGTTGCCAAAATCATGGGAAAGATATCCTACCATGAGGCTTGAGTTGTACGGTTGCTATTGAGTAGAACTTGCATGAAACGTGCTGTTTTGAATTCTTACATATAAGATTTCTGTATACAGGAGATTGTCCGATAGTTGAAAAGTGCCGGCAATCACAGACTGTTGCCGGAAGTTTTAACTTGTAGACTTGCATGTTTAACCTTCTCATTACAATAAATAAAGTGTAATAATAAATAATTAGCTTTATCGTTTCGCCAAAGTACTTTCTTTCTTTGTTAAAAACAATATAATTATGAGATATCAGATGAAATTTAATTTCGCCTGAAATTTGTGTCATTTTGCTTAGCAACTTTTGTTTTCGGAGTATATGATTCATATTATTATTTCGCGAAATATTCTGTTGGGAAAGGCAATGTTGATACGATTATGATACTTATTACTAGTAGCTATATAAGCCTGTCGAGTGAACTGTAATAGACTTTAGCAAACACAACGCGACTTTGAGTTGAGCTCCGTTCACACTACAATTTTTTTGGCACGGCAGTGCAAATTTTTGGGCATGCAGGGGAGTGTTGAATTTTGGCATGGCAAGGCACGTTTATCTCTCTGTGCCGTGCCAAAAATCTCTGTCCGTGCCAAGCACCGTCAAATCTTGGACTCCGCATTGCCAGTCAGAAGCAATACATATGGAAGCGCGAATTGACAGGAATGTAATTCTATATTAGCTATATTCGAAAATTCAGCAATAAGAGAGAATTTGAACACATAAGTAAAATGCTAAGAATTAAAAAAATCCAAAAATATAGTTACAAAGATTGAAAACTAATGTATGAAAAGGAAAGTACGATTAATTGCCCTTTTGTGTCTTGCTCTGAAGGTACCAAGAGAAGGAATATTATGCATGCATCCTCGTACAGATACTTGTTTTCTTTTAGGAGACGAGTTTTATAACGATGTACAATGGTAAGAAAACTTTAAAGTTACAAAACAGACGTTTGATTTTGTTGTGAATGTAATAGAGAATGATATCAAGTGAAAAACAATATTCCTACGCACGCCTATATCTGTACATGCAGAGAAGGGTCGCCATAACTTTGTAATCTTTATATTTAACAGCGGAGTATCCTACAATTGCCAACTAATTTGGGTGTCGAGATCATTTTATGTGCCAGGATACAATTTATGTATCATTAAAATTTAAAAAACAAAGAGTAACTCAATATTCATTGCCCAAATTATATTACCCTTTTGTATGTTAAATGAGATAGTGTTAGAGAGAGTGAAATAACCCTTTGGAAATTGAACAAGTTGCAATGCTATTATATATTGTCCAGCTCGATTTTGATCAACAACACAAACATAAAATAAATAAAACCCCAACAACTCAGCAATTATAGATATAGTATTGGTCATGCGGAACTGCATTTATATAAAGAGGCTCAATGTAAACAAAAGACAGTCTCTAAAGACGATTGAAACAATGCGTGTAAATAATAGGTAAGGTTGCTGCATATAAGTTTGTAAGAATCTTAAAGTAAAATTAATGTTATTCCTAAAAGTAACCTGTCGAAAAACACCGATGTACCACCATTGTCTGTACACTTTCATACAATAGACATCAATATAAACATTAAACAATGCATTTTATATTATGACTTCAAGGAAACATGCAATTCGATTGCACATCCTGCACTTGCGATGTTGCTTGACGTTCAGAAAGCAAAAAGATACACTTGCCTGTGGCTCAGAGAATCTAAAGAAACATCCCTTGTGCATGGATCATGCAAACCTGCGTGGAAACCACTTGATATTCCTTTAAGTAACATCAATAATCACAGAGTATAACAGGAATAAACGTCCTCAACATTTGATGATAAACCAGTGTCCGATGATGTATCAGATGCATTCAAAGGAGTTGGGTTTAGTTGGTTGATATAAGATGAATTATGTGAGAAACCGTAAAAATTATCTGGTATATACGTATACATATACATATAAAATCCAAATTACAATTATTTGATAATGTGGGGACAGTGGGGTTTTTTTAACAAACTGTATGGAAATGTGGAGATAGAAAGGTTTGAAATAACCCCTAATGTTGTTAATGTGCAACACATTAAATTAAACATCTAAGAAGGGAATGGAGAGATTAGATCTCTATATTTTACCTATGAAAAGCCCCATTTTTAGCTATTTGCGAAATTTACGGAAAATGACAATTCCAATGCCAGAGATTAAAATTTGCCAAGTATTACAATTAAATAATCCGAAAATAATCCGACCTAGGCTGCTGCTGGATATTTTTTCTGTTTAACTCATTGCCTTAATGCAATCCCAAAATCTCAATTTCAAAATTGCTCAATTTTTCCCTTCCACTATTGGTTGCTTATGATTTTCTTTGACCCTGCAGCTTGGCTTTTCAGAATCCCCCTGGTCAGCAGTTTCAGAACAAATCTAAGCTTCTCCACCATGTTTGCTTTTTCTCTCATGCTGTTCAACTATCTCACTCACAATGTGATAATCATCCGCTATCATGTTTTGTGTTTTTAAAATAATTACTGTATGAGTATTACTAATATAATTGTCTCTAACGATTTCTGCGAACTTTTTTCCCATTCTGGTGAACGAATTTTAGCAAAATTATAACATTTGATATGCCGTACAAGGGTCATTCCACGCCAAATCGATTAAACTTCCTGCACAAGCATTGCAGATAGAATTGATTTTTGGTACACTTTTAGATCATTATATAATTAGAAATTGTGTGAATTTTCGATAGATAAGATTAAGTATTTGAGGAAATATAAGCAAAAAACTGCGTGATTGCTAATGACGGAAGTCGCGATTTTTACAGAATTTGTAATTTCGGCACAATTTGTACATCAATATCTCGCTGATCACTCATCGTACTAGCACGAAAATCTGTACAATTATAAATCTGAGACTGTTCTTTTAAACCAAAGCATCGTTTGATATTTGTGATGAAGGATGTCGTAAATAACGGGGAATGAACATGCGGGCAGATTAAAAGAAATACAAATTTGTCGTAAATTTAAACTATAATATCTTGGTAGGTATATGTCTAGATTCATTCATGTTATCCACACATGAAAATAAGCCTTCAAAGAATTTGTGTTAGTAATAATAGCCCAGTACAGTAAGTCAGACATTAAAAATACCGATTTAAACTGCGGCAATATTGAGAAATTCCTCCTTTTCGACGGGGGAAATCAGGATGTGGGACTCTTCGAACAAACTCAAGTTTTCGCTGTATTAAAGTAGATTTTATGTTAAACCTGTGGTAGAAATTTCATTATTGTCCTCGCACTACTTCGATATTAACGAGCGATCTAAAAATCGGTGTTTTTCCACTAATTGAATTCAAATGTAAACAAATAAATTATTCTAAATTAATGATACTAAATATAGTGATTTATTAACTAAAGTGACATTTGTGTCAATTTCACCAAAATTCATGAATCATATCTCCATTATGAAAGTACTGGAACGGAACATACTTCTATGACTATAAAGAGTAGTTACAATGCCTGTCCATCTTTTATGTACACATGCATGAATCACAGAAATATATAACAGAAAATTAATATTTAATGATTATATTATAATAACAATTGTGATGTCATAACCATACTTGGTGATGTAATATTTAAAATTAAACATTAAGTGTTATTGTTTATTTAAAACAAAGGTTATTTATAAAAGTTCGTAAGCTATAAATATTGGAGAAATAGAGATTACATTTCTTAGTAAAAATTATTTATATCAAATGGCAAGCAAGCTTGAACCTTGTTCAATAGGTCTTTTACTCGGCTCATGTGAAGATTGCCACAAGACTATATATACAAGGAAAGTTGGAACGAACAAACTAGCAGTTCTACCGGCGGACGACGTCGAACTAATTATACGAAGGAGCGGTTTAAAGGCAGATAAAGATAGCGTTATTTGTTTTCATCATGAAATGGTTTATTTACGCAAGTATGAATTTTTGCAAAAAAATTGTTGCGATCCCTTTGAAATGCACCCAAAAACAGCGAGAAAAAAGTCTTTACGTACAATAGATATTGCAAACGCGGACAAAGTTAACAAACTAGTTGTGAAAGATATCAAGCCCGGTCAAAAGCTGTGCCCAAAATGTTCATCTCATCTTAGAAGCATCGATGAAGGTTGCAACGAAGAAGATGAAGATTATAAGCCTGAAGACGAGGAAGATTTACATGATCTTGCCGCTACATTTAGCTCCCTTGGCTGCACTCCTGTTAAAACTAAATTCTCACAGAAAGACCGTGTGGTATATGCCAAACGAAAGGCTCAAGAAGCGCATACAGCTATTACTGAAGAAGTTGCCCGTCGTTTAAATGTTGATTCAGACGAACTTCAAACGTGTCAAAAGTGCAGAGACCTTGACGCAATTGTAGAAGGGATCAAAGAAAAATGCTCCACCGCAGACATGGAAGCTACATTAAAACTTATCACTCTCGCGCCGCCTTCTTGGACGATAGAAAAAACTGCGAACGAATTCGGGGTGTCTAAATTCATGGTGAACAAAGCACGGAAATTGAAAAAGGCGAAAGGGATTTTACCGAATATAAGCCCTACAAAAGCAAGGAAACTGTCGGAAGAAAGTAAAAAGAAGGTTATCGATTTTTACACTGACGACGAAGTTTCACGAATGTGCCCAGGGAAGAAAGATTTCGTTTCCGTTAAAAATTCAGAGGGAAAACGAGTCCACGTTCAAAAGCGACTCTTACTTGCCAATTTACGAGAATCGTATTTGTACTACAAAGAAAAATCAAATGGTGAACACGTTGGATTTTCCAAGTTTTGTGAACTTCGTCCGCGTTGGTGTGTTACCGTTGGAGCAAAAGGTACGCATTCCGTATGCGTCTGTGAATACCATCAAAACGTCAAGTTACTGCTGGATTCTCTCCCTGGTCCAAAACTTGATCATAAATCCCTAATGCCGAAACTTGTTTGCGATGTCGGTAAAAGAAACTGCATGCTTCATCGGTGTGAGAAATGTCCCGGATCTGCCAGTCTCAGAGAACACCTTCAGTCAATTTTTTTGGAACGTTCTATTGAGGACGACGATGAACTAACTTTCAAGCAATGGACGCACGCAGATGGCACACGACTTATCACAAGACAAGAACTTGCACGTGACCTCTTGGAGGAGATTGTTTTGCAAATGAACGCTTTAACTAGCCATAGCTTCATCGCGAAGGCACAAGCAGCCTACCTATCAGAGCAAAAAGAATCGTTAACTCGTGGAACTGCGGTCGTTTTACTTGATTTCGCAGAAAATTACTCATTTGTTGTTCAGGACGCTGTCCAAGGTTACTACTGGGACAACAGTCAAGCTACACTGCATCCACTTGTCACATATTATCGGAAAGAAGATGGCAGTCTCGGTACGATGAGTTTCTGTGTGGTTAGCGATTGTCTGAAGCATGATGCTACAGCTGTGTACGCTTTTATCAGCGTTATTATTGCTCACCTCAAGAAATTTATACCAGATCTTTCGTTGGTAAGGTACTTCAGTGATGGAGCTGGAAGTCAGTACAAGAACTGTAAGAACTTTTTAAATCTATGCTATCATGAGGACGATTTCGGGGTGAAGGCAGAATGGCATTTTTTTGCAACAAGTCATGGGAAAAGTCCATGCGATGGTATCGGGGGCACCATTAAGCGTTTAGTCGCCAGAGCTAGCCTTCAAGCAACCACGGGGAATCACATTCTCAATGCTAAAGAACTCTTTTCATGGGCAAAAGCTAACATTTCGGGAATCGAAATGTTTTTCGTAAGCACTGCGGATATTGAGAAATGGGAAATGGTCTTAAAGCCACGTTTGGACAACGCCAAAACTATAGCAGGAACAAGGAATCACCACAGTTTTGTTCCAGTCAGCTCTGATTCTTTGCAAATCAGGCGAATTTCAGCAGATGTTGATGGAACATCCGTTAAAGTAACAAGTTTGTCCCATCCTCAGGCACAAACTTCTCAATTGTTCACACATGGTCAGTATTTAGCTGCCGTTTACGACAAAGTCTGGTACCTGGGTGTCGTGGAAGATATATCGCACGACCATGAAGACGTCCTCGTAAACTTCATGAGATCTCGTAATCCCGGTACTACAATTCACTCATTCGTATGGCCATCAACAAGAGATGCATGTTGGATTCCTTTTGAGCATGTCCTATGTACCGTGCAAGAGCCTTTGCTTATTACGAAGGGTCGAATCAAACAATATAAACTTAACAGTCCAGCGATTGATATGATCGAAGACAGATTTAACAAATTTTCAGATAGTTTCTACAATTGACTCAGGCGTTGCATTGATATTCACGCTGACTGGTAATGATTTAACCTTGAGAAAACCAGTTTGTTCAAGACAATCGCCAGGCGTTCTCCAAAAACAAGATCTGAAGATCACGATAGCTTTGGCGTAATTGACATGACATGCATTATGCATGTGTACATACAAGTTGAACACGTTTTGGAACTACCACTTATAATCATAGAAGTATGTTCCGTTCCAGTACTTTTAATATTTTCGAGTTTATTTGATGAATTTTGGTGAAATTGACACAAATGTCACTTTAGTTAATAAATCACTATATTTAGTATTCATTAATTTAGAATAATTTATTTGTTTACATTTGAATGCAATTAGTGGAAAAACACCGATTTTTAGATCGCTCGTTAATATCGAAGTAGTGCGAGGACAATAATGAAATTTCTACCACAGGTTTAACATAAAATCTACTTTAAAACAGCGAAAACTTGAGTTTGTTCGAAGAGTCCCACATCCTGATTTCCCCCGTCGAAAAGGAGGAATTTCTCAATATTGCCGCAGTTTAAATCGGTATTTTTAATGTCTGACTTACTGTACTGGGCTATTATTACTAACACGAATTCTTTGAAGGCTTATTTTCATGTGTGGATAACATGAATGAATCTAGACAGATACCTACCAAGATATTATAGTTTAAATTTACGACAAATTTGTATTTCTTCTAATCTGCCCGCATGTTGATTTCCCGTTATTTACGACATCCTTCATCACAAACTTCAAACGATATTTTGGTTTAAAAGAACAGTCTCGGATTTATATTTGTACAGATTTTCGTGCTAGTACGATGAGTGATCAGCGAGATATTGTTGTACAAATTGTGCCGAAATTACAAATTCTGTCAAAATGGCGTCTTCCGTCATTAACAATCACGCAGTGTTTTGCTTATATTTCCTGAAATACTTAATCTTATCTATCGAAAATTCACACAAATTCTAATTATATAATGGTCTAAAAGTGTACCAAAAATCAATTCAATCTGTAATGCTTGTGCAGGAAGTTTAATTGATTTGGCGTGGAATGACCCACAATAAGCTTTTCACGTATATTTATAAATGGAGGGCATTAATACATCATCACGCAGATTGCTCCGGAGGGTGTTATGCACCAGAAACCCAAAAGCAGAGGTTCGAGGTCAGGGTGGAAAAAAGTGGTGCGTCATCTTAACACAATGCCAGAATTTTTTTGTAAATTCTCGGTCAGTTTGGGATAGATTCAAAACTTATAAAAAACAGGTTTAAATGACAAAGGAAGAACGAGCAACAGGTGGGGGAGGTGAGGACTTAACTGAAACGGAAAGAATAATGGAATCAATAATTTATGTCGGTGGTGAAAACGAAATGCGACTGGAAAAAGAGAACACATGCAGCAAATCAACAGCATTAATATGATGACAGGGCAAGAGCGATGGAAATCAGAAGAAGATCAATGCAGACAATGAGAGACCCAAGAGAGCGGCTGAGGAAGGAATCAGAGAGAATAAAAGAAGAAAGTCAACCAGATCACCAGCCTATCCATGAGTAAAGGCGATAAATGCAGAAAAGGACATGGCAGAAAAGGAGTATGAAAGACGAGCATATGATAGCTAAAAGGCAAAATACCTTAATGATGCAGCAAATGTATCAACAACAGCAAAACGAACAATTTGTTATAAAGAAAAAATGAACAGATGATGGGACAGCCGCAAAAACGGTCAAAAATGTTCGTTGGACTATTTAAAATCTTCGATAGTAATTTTGAAACACTGATATACCTTTAATATAATTATTCTAAATGTAATAAAAATAACACTTCTATATGTGATTTTGTAATTTTACAATGATTAATAAGTAAGAACTTTTTGTTCAATGGAAAACTTTTAATAAAAGAACAAACAACAATAAAGGAATTGTTTTTAACCGAACAATTTATGTGCATTTTTTAATAATGCAAGTGCAGCATATATACATTTTTCCAACAAAACTGAAACTCAATTTCCGTTGTTTCTTAAAATCACCAAATTGCACAAAAACATCATTTCCACTGAGACACGAACTGCACTTATGACCTTTATGAATTTCTGCATTTTAGGTGTAAACTGGTGTTCTTGAACGGCCTTCAATATGGACGCCTGAACGGTAGGCTTGATCAAGGCAAAGGCATAGTGGATTGCGATTGATATTTGCATGCTGCCTTAATTGTTGCAGCAACCCGGACTGGTGCAACATTTTACTATACTCTCATGCCATTTTCCTTCGAAGGGACAGAAAGATTTGCAATTAGCCCATTTGGTATAATGACAGATTAACTTTATTGGATGAGCATGCTTGTCTCCATTATATATGTCCCTTTGCTTGCTCTTTGGCCTTGCAATTCTGGGAGCTCTCCCATCGATAAAACCAAAACAGTTTGGCAAAGGAGACACATGATTGTTGATGACATTAGCACAGTTGGATGGTCGTCGGGAGAGAAGAAAGCCTGTTCCCAACTCTCAAGATAATGATTCTGAGTTGTGTACTCAGGTCAACCGAAGGGGGGGGGGGGTTGGGGTTTTTTTGCCCCTCCCCCCATCCGAATGGGGCCCTGACTCAAGAAAGATGCTAAAATTAAAGAACCTTAAAAAAAAATGTTGCAGGCAGTTTAATAGATCGCTCTCTCTGAAACGTACTAATTTCATATAACCCTTGGTGTTATAAAAATTCTCAAGGTCAAACCTCTCAAATTTAAAGTATGGATACTGTGATTGTCAATGATTGTTGTTGTATAAAAATGCAAACTCTCCAATGTCCACACATAGGACGAAAAGTAAGATTTGCACAAAGTTTGTACCAGATGCAAATTTGATGCAAATTTCACGTATTTAAAATTTGCAACAATTACGTATTAATCTTTAATCACACTATAAATTGACAACACTTTTGCCCAAATTTGCCTGCGTGCAAATTTACCTTAAAATGTCCGCTCATTTAAATTTCCCAAACACGTTTTTCAACTGTTTTTAATCCTTATCGCCATGCCTTACTAGGGTTCACTTTGTCAGATAAAACTTCGGTCAAAGCAGCCTAATCCATAAAATATTGCCCAAATGCAAACTAAAACTGGTTACAGTAATTTACTTTACATTTTCAGGACTACTTTGATATCTTACCGTCAAAATCGAGCCTTTAGATGATTTTTTGAATCATCGCATCACCGGCAATACTATTTCACAATAATAAAATATCAAAACAAAAATTCAAGCAAAAAGCCAAAAAAATGACTCCTTTGTCTAATTTTACTTCAGGAATCGAAATGGTCAAATTTACCCTAGGTGGGGTGCACCATGAAGTTTTGTCACATTTTCCAACTACATGTATGACGACATTCCGAGCACGCAGCAAGCACGCCCCTAGCAACGATTATCGCTTAGACCTTATAAAACGCTATTGCTCCGACTCGTTTGCACATCTTACCGAAAAAATTACTCAAAATTATAACAGAATAATAAAATGTCAAATTTGGTCAAAAAAAACCGAGAAAATATGGCATTTCTAAAGTATATGGTTGCTATCGTCTTTTCAAGCTCTATCGTTTGGTGGAATTGCCGGTTATTTAGCCCAAATACTTGCAGAGATGTTTAGTTTTCTTTCAATATTGCCGGGTTTTATCTAAATTTTTCGACCTTTACTGATGTTGCGTGACGAAAATTATCATCAAATGATTACTGTTCTTTAAATATTAAGGACTAAATTTATGCTTTGCTCGTTTTGTTTGTATTCGTCAAGTCACGAAAGAGCCACTTCCACGAGTAGCTATGCAGCAATTCAAAAATTAAACCGGCAGTAGAAGAGTAGGCGAATGTTTCAGCAAACATTATCCGAGTTTCAATTGCCAACTTATCATGAGAGACCCAAATTTTCTATAGATTTGTCATGATGACACTATGAAGAGCCCCGATAAAACTTATTTATCGTGCGGCTCAAGTCATTTTATAAAA
This sequence comes from Dendronephthya gigantea, assembly GCF_004324835.1. Lineage (NCBI taxonomy): Eukaryota > Metazoa > Cnidaria > Anthozoa > Malacalcyonacea > Nephtheidae > Dendronephthya > Dendronephthya gigantea. Next base: position 131,556 of record NW_021163230.1, on the reverse strand, counting down.
TGATTATACAGTTTTCCCGGATTTTTAGACTTCGATCAAATGGAAATTGATAGAAAAATTATGGAAATGATTCACAAACATATGTGCATGGGTCCAACGCTGCAGCTGTTACATGCATTTGAATAAAGAATTTACCGGCATGCAACTACGGTGGATGATTAAATTGAAGTGTTTTCATTTTTCACTTTTGACTATGGAAGCAAGTTACAAGCAATTCTTGACTGTGTTTTTAGAAAACAATACATATATCATAAACTTTCAGCAAAAATAAGAGTAAAAGCGAATGATTAGAAAGACATTGTTTCCTCTATTGTTGTAAATACAATTAAAATTAATGTAAAGCTTGTCAAAAATGTCTCGATCACACACAATACGTCATATTTCTATTTTCATTGCAAAGAGTTAACAGTTTGAAATTATTACACCAAGAATGATAAAAAGTAGACGATGAAATTGACAGAAGTCTCGGTCATCTGATTTTTTGGACCTTTACTAATGTTGCGTGAAGGAAAAATTATCGTCTAATGTTTACGGTTGTTTAAATATTAATACTGATGACTAAATTTATGCTTTGCTCGTTTTTCTGGTATTCGTCTATTCGAGCATTGGAAATTAACTTTAGTAATAAATGCAGTGAAAAAAAGCACCTGTTATGCAGCCTATATATATAGCTGCCGGGTGCAATTAACGTCTGCAGTACAGTTGACTCATTGGAACAGAACGAACACGCAGATTAACATTTCTTCTACAAAATGTTAAATTTAGTCTTGTTGATTGTGGTAATCTTGCCAACGCTGAAATCACAACCGGCAAAAGATGGCAAACCATGTGCAATGAGGAATTTTAAGCGCATCAGTGAAGGTAGGGGCCTAAACATTTGTCTTTTGTTAAATATTTTTTCTTAAATATTGTATCTTGTTCCTGAAACCTTTGTTCGTGAGCTGTTCAGCTGTTCGTGGGTTTTATAGCTAAGAAATCCTAGATATTGATAAGGAACTGCTCATCAGCTTTATTTAACGGCATCTCGCTCAATATGACCATGGATGAATTACTTTGATGCGGATTGTTTCAACGCTTATTAGTTTATCTTACACAAAAGGACTTATAGCCTCAATTGTCTGAGACTACCAAGTTCGTTCGTTGCAGTAAAATGTCCTTTTGGTTTAATTTTTAGAGTTTCCTGTAAAATTTTCTTAAATGTAAATTAGTCATACGTAGCTAGTTCTGTTTTGCATACGTATTTCAAACCAAGCTACAATATCAGCATGCATTTGAAAAATTAAACTCGTAAATAAATGACCAGAAATGGAGTAAGGCATGCATGGTAGTTTCAATTTTAGTATATTTGCTTTCAAACATTTTCATAAATATATTTTTGTATTTTTTGTTTATATACTAACCATCAAAGCCGCAATAACTCAAACCGCCTTCGACGTCGTTGACTCCTATAGTAAACATCAATAATTAATATAAAATGGGAATTTATTAACTTCAATGCCGTACATTTTCCTCGCAGGAAACCCAGCACTCCGTCCATCCGATCTTATATCAAATCA